>NC_057810.1:97624945-97627639 GCF_018294505.1 Triticum aestivum
TTTGCTTCTTCTTTTTAAAAAGTGGAAAAAAGGGACACTACAAACAATTTAGGCAACAACCACTGTCCTCGGCCGGCCCGCTATGCCTGTGCTGCGAGCGCCAGTTGCGATAACTGGCGCCTAAAGCGCCGAGCAGGAGCTCCCGGGCAAGAGGGCATTTCCTATTTGGCGCTGCAGGCGCCGGTTTTAGCTGTTTCTGCAAACCGGCGCCTGCAGCGGTGCTAGCTGGGCCGGCCCATTAAAGCAGTTAGCGTTTTGCTTTTGCTTTTTAAAAAGTGCAAAAAAGGGACAATGCGCGAATCGAACCTGAGACCCACACCTTCACGGCGCACGGCGCTTAACCACTACGGCCAGCCCTAGCTTACGCACGATATCTTCTTGCGAGCTTCTTATTCTTCCTCTAGTTCGAGTTTTCTTTTTCTGTTTCTTTTTTCTTTTTATTTTTCTTAAATGCGTGATTGTAAATTAATGAACATTTCCTTCCAAATCAACGAACGTTTTTCAAAAATCCATGAACTGTTTTCAAATTTTGTGAACTTTTTTCAACTTTGGTGAACTTTTTTCAAAAATCCGTGAACTTATTTTCAAAATTGGATGAGCTTTTTCAAATTTGATAAACTTTTTTCTGAAAATCCATGAACTTTTTTCAATTTTGATGAACTTTTTTCAAAATTGATGAACTTTTTGTTTGAAAATTGATGAACTTTTTTTCAAGTTTGTGAACTTTTCTTGAAAATTTATGAACTCTTTTCGAAATCTATGAACCTTTTCAAAATCAATGAACTTTTTCAAAAATTGAATATATGTTTTAAAAAAGATGAACTCTTTTCAAAAGTCGATGAACTTTTTTCAAAAGTTGATGAACTTGGTTTCAAAATTGATGAACCTTTTTCCAAGTTTGTGAACTGTTTTGAAATCGTTGATTTTTTTCTAATTCATGAAAATTCTTTGAATTCGCAGTTTGTTTTGAAATGTGTGAACTTTCAAATTTTCTTCAAATTTATGTTCAAAAAACATGTTTTTCTAATTTCTATATACAGTAAATAGTGTGGCTATACTTACTTCTTAAAAAGTTTGCGCCCTAAGTATTCATAAAAGCATGATTGGTCTAGTGGTTGGGCAACACGCACCGGAGGTGAAGGTCGTGGTATCAAATCCTCATGAGAGCTGCTTTTTGCGCTATTAATGAATTTTCGCTGTGCTGCCTGTAGTGGAGAATGGGCCAGCTTCGAAACCGGCCCACCGAAGGAACGTGTAGGCGCCAGGTTACCTAGTCGGCGCTGAAGGCGCCGACTAGGGGCTCCCGGCCAAGAGACAGAGTGGATGCAGAGGTGCGAGGGGTCTGTCGCGGCCACCAACATATACACCCTAAATATTCAGCTTTGACCGTTTTTTTAAAACAGGAAACAGTAAAGCAAGGCCCAACTATGTAATTCTCATTGCATGAAAATAATTACAAGAACAAGGAGATATAAAAAGGAGAGAGAATAGCGAAAGAAATAAAGGTGAAAACTAAGGAAAATAAGATAGTGAGAGGCAGTGCGTTAATGATATCCTGGATTTAGAGGTAGAGCGGGCTTTAGAGATGATTCGTAACTTAGCAGTGGTTAAACCCACGAATGATTTTGATATTGATGCGTTGGGGGTCAGGGTGCTCGATAATTTTTTTGCGGATCTCGCTCCTCCCCTTCCTGAGTCTGAGGAGGAGGAGGAGAGTCTGGAGAGTGGTGTTGTCAGACCTTCTGAGCCTGGTTGTGAGGACCGGTTGGAGAGTGAGAACATTCCTAAACGCAAATGGAAGCGGAAGATCTACCCGACTTCCGCAGTGCGTAGGAGTGCTAGGATCCGCACGGCTAAAAAATTACATGACGAAATATGAAAGGAATCTTTTGGAATAGCAGAGGTCTGAAAGACTTGGCTAAAAGAAGGTTTCTTGCAGAGGCGTCTATAGAGCATAGGTTGGACTTTATCGCATTGTCGGAAACTGGTAGAGATAATTTTTCGCCACAATTTCTCAATACTTTATCGGGTGGTATTGATTTTGACTGGCATTGTCTGCCATCGCGAGGAAGATCGGGTGGGATTTTACTCGAAGTGAGATACAATTCGCTCGATGTCCGAAGTGTGGTTATGAGTAAATCTGGGAGTGGTTTTAGAAAAACTAGTTTAAATGGGTTGGTTTTTATTATGGGCTTGATTGGTTTAGGTCTTATTAGGCTGAGCCTTTCTTAAGTTTGGTTTGGTTTGGTTTCAGTTTTGAGAGGAACTAGTTTGGGTATAGTTGGTTATGGGCTGAAACCATTTGATGCATTATGGGCTACAACCCATGGGTACAACCCGGTTCGCTGCGTCCAGTTACCCACACGCCGCCCTGATGCGGTGCTGCCCCTGTCTGGTTGTCTCTTCCCCCGCGCCGCCCCTACTCCCCTGCCTCTTCCTTGCGCCGCCACCTCGCCGTCACCCTCCGGCGCCGCCCCTTCCTTGCGCTGCCGCCTCGCCGTCACCCTCGGGCGCCACCCCTTCCTTGCGCCGCCGCCTTGCCGTCACTTCCTTACACCACCGCCTCACCATCACCCTCCAGTGCCGCCCCCTCCTCCGCCGCGCCATCTTCCCTTCACCAGCAGGTACCCCCTCCCCTGCCTCTCTCTCTCTCCCTCTCTCTCCCTCTCCCTCCCTCCCTTCCTCCCCCTCCCT
>NC_057810.1:97632603-97658413 GCF_018294505.1 Triticum aestivum
CTCCCTCCCTCCATCTCTCTCTCCCTCTCTCTCTCTCTCTCTCTCTGACCAGCTCCTCCTGTTGACCAGGTCCTGCTCCTCCCGCGACAAGGTGCTCCGGTGGCAACGTCGGCAAGGTGCTCCTGCTGGTCCCCTCCTCACCTGCAACAACAACAATAGCAACCAGGTTGATTCCACAGCTTTGGCATTAGTTGGATTCATGATGCAGGATATACAGATCCAGAGTATTCCATTTGTTACACTTTGTAGTCACAACTTATGTAGGAATGATGGCTTTCTATCTTTAGGTAGCCCCCCTTTTTTGAGGAAAACATAGGTAGCCCCTAAATGATCTGTATATATAGCATTGTTAACACACTTTAGCTGCTTCAATATTCTTTCTATACTTCTATAACCAAGACCTACCAAGTAAAATTACTATGTTTCACAAGTAGTACTGGTTCAAAATTTGACCTGTAGAGCAGGCACTGTGGCCTCAGATCTCGGCTACCAACCAGATGGAACTCAACCTGGAGAATGCTTGTAGAAGCATTGACGTACAAATATGTCCTTACTAGTTATGCCAATAGAAAGTTGATGGATTCTCCAAGTGAGGAAGAATGGGAGAAGGCAAAAGCTATCTATGAGTTTCTAAAAGCTTTTCAAGAGCTTACCTTGACTGTTTCAGCTCATAGGAAGCCAACTTCATATAAGTTCCTTCCAGTTGTGCTTTCTATTCACCATGCATTGAAAGATCCAGGTTGGCAGACCTCTAATGTGTTGAAGGAATTGGCGGCAGCAATGCAAACGAAGCTCGATAAATATTGGGATCCCGAGGAGAAGGAGAATGCAGATCCTAAACGTCGTAGAAAAAGCAAGGGCATTGAGTTTAACCACGCACTTGTCATTGCTACATTCCTGAATCCAACGAGGAAAGAAGATTACTTGGATTTCTTCTATTGCAAGTTGTCTACCAACAAAGAGCAGATTACAAAACAAGTGGAGATTGCTTTAGAATGGATGAGAAAGTATGTCAAGGAATATGAGCTACTTGCAGCAACAAGCACTGCACATTCGACACCTTCTAGTCAAGGCAATACCACTATTGGATCACCTATTGCAGCGAAAAGGAAGTTGGAAGCAGAGTTTGCCCAGCACAAGTCTCGTCGGAGGTCACGTGTACACAAATCCGAGCTTGATGCATACTTGGAAGAAGCATCCGAGGAGGATGGTGATGACTTTGATGTCTTGGGTTGGTGGAAGAGGCATGCCGAAAAGTTTCCTATATTGGCATCTATGGCCCGTGACTTTCTTGCAATTCCTTTGAGCACAGTGGCATCTGAATCAGCCTTCAGTTGTGGTAAGAGGATACTTGGCGACAAGAGAAGCTCTTTGAACCCTGATATGCTAGAAATGCTTGTTTGTGCTAAAGATTGGTTGTTCAAACCAAAGGAGCGTGAGTTAAGCGCTTACATTTTGGTTCTACTACTTGTGTAAAATGTGATGCATAAAACTTGTAGTATAGAAGTGTTTATATGCCTTTAAATCAATTTTTTGTTTCATTTGCAGGAGATGGACAACAAGGACACAGCTAAAAAATTGAAACCAAGAAAAGGTAAAAATATATATGACCGTGATCCTATTTCTTCCTCGGTTCTTGTATGAATGTGTGTTCATTTGAGCTAGCACCTAATAAATCCACCGAAACCTGTAATAGTAGTTGCCAGGACTCTATTTTTCGTTGATATATACTCTTGGCTTAAGCTGAATATATATTTCTCTTCAGTCTACTAGGCCGCTATGAAGCATTCTGGACGGAGCTAAAGGTGGAGGACCTTGGAATTAGTTGTGGAAGAACAAGGAGCCGAAGGTGGAGGATCAAACGAGGATCAATCGGAATTAGTTGTTAATTAGCTGATGCTTGTCGAAATTACCTGTCTTTTTTCACATTTTTGTTTCTGGAAAGTTTTAGTCCTCAATTGCACACTGCCTCCATAATTGGGCTCCGTAATTGGCTTGTTGGTGTCGTTGTCCAACAACGGTTGTTTAGTACTTGGCTTGTTGGTGTTAGTGTCCAGCAGTGGTTGTTCTGTACTTGGCTTGTTGGTTTATTATGTCAACCATTTGACCAAATAGTTCTTCACCCATTTCTGTAAACAGTTTCAACCCACGGTTGAAGGCTTGGTTTAGTTAAGTTTAGGTAAATTTTCAGGCAGGTTTGGTTCTGGTTGGGTGTGAAGCTAGCTCACGTGGGTTTAGTTTCGGTTGCGGTCTCAAGCTAGCTCACGTGGGTTTAGTTGAGGTATGGTTTAGGTATACGACTATTCTCAGATTCAGTTATGAGAGAGTTTGCTGTTAAGTTTAGGGTGCGGTCCAAGGCTGATGGGTTTAATTGGGCTCTGGTGGCGGTATATGGTGCCGCACAGCCCGAACTCGAACCTGATTTCTTGGCAGATCTGGTTAAGATTTGTGGTTCTGAGCAGCTTCCAATCCTGGTGGGGGTGATTTTAACATCATTAGAATGCGTGATGAGAAGAACCATGATAACTTTGACTGCAGATGGTCGTTCATGTTTAATACTATCATTGAAAGCTTGGATCTGAGAGAGATAGAGCTTTCCGGAGGAAAGTTCACCTGGGCTAACGCGATGCCAAATCCGACGTTTGAAAAGTTGGATCGAGTACTGGCTAGTGTCGAATGGGAACATAAATTTCCCTTTGTGACAGTTCAGGCACTTTCTCGTGGTATTTCTGACCATACGCCTTTATTTCTTGACTCGGGTGAGGCAACCCACTTGGGAAACAAAAACACATTTTCGTTCGAGCTTGCTTGGTTTGAAAGAGAAGGCTTCTTTGATGTCATAGCCAGAGAGTGGGCTAAGGATGCAGGAGGTAGGACTGCGCTTGAGCGTTGGCAGAATAAGATTAGGCACTTGAGAAGTTTCTTACCTGGGTGGGCTAAGCATCTTAGCGGGATTTATAAGGTCGAAAAGGAATGACTCCTTACCCTTATTCAGTCTCTAGATGTAAAAGCAGAAACCACGGTTCTGCCAGCCTCAGAGCTTCATGCCAAGCTTGATGCAGAGATGAGGCTGAAAGAGCTTCTTCGTGAAGAAGAATTAAAGTGGGCGCTGCGGGCCAAGGTCCGAAGAGTTGTCCAGCGGGACGCGAACACTTAATTCTTCCACATGATCGCTAATGGCAAACACAGAAAGAAGAGGATCTTTTAGCTTGAGCAAGATGAAGGAATGATTCTTGGTTAGGAGAACCTAAAATTATACATTACTGAGTATTACAAGCAGTTGTTTGGGCCTCTGGATGAGTCTATGATTGAGGATGTTCCTCAACTTACAGCTGTTGAGAATGATATTTTAGCTGCTCCTTTTTCTGAGAATGAGGTGTTTGAGGCCATTTCGCAGATGAAAAATAATAAGGCTCCCGGCCCGGATGGATTCCCGCCTGAGTGTTATAAGAAGTGCTGGCATATTATTAAAGGGGAGCTGTTGCCGTTGTTCCATGATTTATTCTCTGGACTGCTTCAGCTTTTTCATCTGAATTTTGGAACGATAACCTTGCTTCCTAAGAAAACAGAGGCTGTGAGAATTGAGCAATTCAGGACCATCTGTCTTCTTAATGTTAGTTTCAAAATTTTTACCAAGGTCGGGACTAATACGCTCTCACAGATTGCGCATGCTGTGGTGCAACCTACCCAAACTGCTTTCATGCCGGACAGGAACATCCTCGAAGGGGTTGTGGTCCTTCATGAAACGCTCCATGAGATTCACACCAAAAACTACATGGAGTTGTTTTCAAGGTGGATTTCGAGAAAGCGTACGATAAAGTCAAATGGCCTTTCCTTCAGCAGGCCTTACGCATGAAGGGTTTTGATGAAGTTTGGTGACGCCAAGTAGAATCTTTCACGCAAAAAGGGAATGTTGGAACTAAAGTGAATAACGATATAGGTCATTGTTTCCAGACACACAAGGGCCTGAGACAAGGTGATCCAATGTCTTCTATTCTGTTCAACATTGTGGCTGACATGTTGGCAATTCTGATAAGTAGGGCAAAGGAGGCCGGTCAGGTGGGTGGATTGGTGTCTCATCTAGTTGATGGTGGTGTATCCATCCTGTAGTACGCTGATGATACGATTATCTTTATGGAGCACGACTTGGCAAAAGCGAGAAATATGAAGCTGGTGTTAAGCTTATTTGAACAATTGACCGGATTGAAGATTAACTTTCATAAAAGTGAGTTGTTCTGTTTTGGTAGAGCCAATGAGGAACAAGAGGCTTATAGGCAATTGTTTGGATGCGATTTGGGGGCATTACCTTTCACGTACCTAGGTATACCCATTCACCATCGTAAGCTGACAAACAGAGAATGGAAGTGCATTGAGGATCGGTTTGAGAAGAAACTGAGTTGCTGGAAGGGAAAACTCATGTCATACGGAGGCCGATTGATTCTTATTAATTCGGTGCTCACGAGTAAGCCTATGTTTCTCTTATCTTTCTTCGAAGTCCCAGTAGGTGTTAGGAAAAGGGTGGACTTCTATCGATCCCGATTCTTCTGGCAGAGTGATGAACTTAAGAGAAAATACCGACTCGCCAAATGGGATATCATCTGTCAACCAAAGGACCAGGGGCCTTGGTATTGAGAATCTTGAAGTCAAGAATAGATGTCTTCTGAATAAGTGGCTGTATAAGTTATCTGTTGAGACTGAGGCCACGTGGGCGCAGATTCTCCGTAGTAAGTATCTGCAGTCCAAGACTTTGTCCCAGGCGACAGTGAGACCGACTGACTTATCGTTTTGGAAAGGGCTTATGACAGTCAAAGCTGCCTTCTTTAATAGAACAAAGTTTATTGTCGGTAATGGCAACACCACTCGCTTCTGGGAGGATACTTGGCTTGGTGAAACGCCGTTGGCACTTTAGTATCCGTCCCTGTATCGTATTGTGCAACGACGTGATGCTCTTGTTGCAATGATTATGCAGTCTATTCCCCTTAATACTCAGTTCAGGAGGGCGCTTGTTGGCGACAGGTGGGAAGCATGGCTTCATTTGGTGAGTAGACTGATGGAGGTGCAGCTATCTCATCAGCCTGATCAGTCGTGTTGGAAGCTTACTAGGTCTGGAGAGTTCACAGTTAAGTCGATGTATATCGATATCATTAACTCTAGTGCAATTCCTAGTTCCAAAGAAGTTTGGAAAGCCAAAGTTCCTTTGAAAATTAAAGTGTTTATGTGGTTTGTTCATAAACAAGTCATTTTAACAAAGGATAATTTGGTTAAGCGCAACTGGACAAGATCTACTAGGTGTAGTTTTTGTGATCGGGACGAAACTATCAAGCACCTCTTCTTTGACTGCCCGTTGGCAAGAGTGTTGTGGCACACGGTGCATATTGCCTTTAACATTACTCCTCCGAATTCGGTCAGTACGTTATTTGGAACATGGCTTGTTGGGATAGAGTCCGAAACAGCTAGGCACATTTGCGTAGGAGTATGTGCTTCGTTGTGGGCAATTTGGGACCGCAGAAATGATTTGGCTTTTAACAGAACAACAAATATTCATTTTTTGCAGGTTTTATTCCGAGCTACTGCGTTGATCCGTATGTGGTCGTTGTCGTGGTTCTAAGTCTGACACTAGAATAGGGGGTAGGAATGGAGAGGCAAGATCCTAGCTATGGAGTAGTTGTGTACACAAGATGTTTACGAGTTTAGGCCCTTCTCGGAGGAAGTAACAGCCCTATGTCTCGGAGCCCGGAGGCGGTCGACTGTATTATGTGCGTATGAGTTACAGGGGTGCGAACCCTTGACACTGAGGAGGGGAGTGGCTTATATAGAGTTCACCAGACCCCTCCGGCCCTCAGTTATGTAGGGTTTAAAGTACATTAAGATTGGGAGTTACTGGTAACGTCCCACATAAAGTGCTATGACGACCATAAAAGCTACTTAATGACCGACCGTTTGTGTGCAGACTGACTTTAGATCTCCTGGCGGTCGAGTGGTTAGCTTCATGGTCGAGTGTCTTCAAGTCCGTCGAGTGGAATCCTTCCAAGTCGACTGACAAGTGGTTTCTTCTAGAGATGTCCTTGGGGAGGGTATCTTGGACAGGTCCATGACCCTACCCTAGGTACATGGCTTCATCATTAGCCCCCGAATGGATCGAGGTTTGAGTGGGGAAGGAGTTGAGAACTCTTCCGACCCATTTTTCGTGCTATGAGTATGTCTTGTTCTGGATCAATGAACTTTGGTGACGGCACCAACTTCTTTTTCAGTCGCCTTGATCCATTCTTTGTATCCGTCGAGTGAATTTTCTGTACTTGGAGATCTCCGAACGACAGAGTGGAGGAAATCTCCCGTCTGACAAGTTGCTCTGCCGTTCGCGGATTTAGCGGGATCCAATTTCGGGAAGCGCGCGAGGCGGAGGAGGCCGCGGTACTGGGATGGGATAAGGCAGGAACGCCTCGATCTCCATGCCACCTTTTTCGCCACATATCGCGTGTGCGACTGTTGCGGGATTTGACAGGATCATCCGGGCCTACAAGTCAGTCACTCGGAAGCAACCTCATATAAGGCACCGGACGGGTTTTTTGAATAGTGCGCCCTCATTTCCCTCTCCCTCTTCCTCAGACTCATCCTCCGTGTTCGCCTCCATCCCAGCGCTGCTGCTCCATGCACGCTTCGCCGGCAACGATGGTGAAGGATAAGACGGCGGCTTTGGAGCGGGCGAATAAGGCGATGGCGACGGCGAAGGGAAGGGCGACCAGTCGGGGCGGATCCTCATCAAGGGCCGGCCTGCCGCAGGGATGGATCCGGGGCGACTGGATCCGCTCGACGATCCGTTAGAAAGATCTTGACGACCTGGCCAATGAAGGGCTGATCCCCCAAGGATCAGTGCGGCTCCCGGGGAAGCAGTCGGAGCCGCAGCCTCAGGAGGGCGAGTGTGTCCTCTTGGCCACCCATGTTGACCGCGGGTTTTCTTTGCCTCCTCACCCTTTCTTTCGGGGATTTCTGAACTTCTCTGGGGCACAACTCCACCACTTCACACCCAACTCCATCGTGTATCTCACTGCTTTCGTGTCCTTGTGTGAGAATTTCTTGGGTTGTCGGCCTCATTGGGGCCTTTTCAAACACATTTTCACCTGTCGCTCCCAGACGGTGAAAAAGGCCAACCCGAGTGACGAGAAAACCCAAGTGATTCAGATGTGTGGGGGTCTTGGGGTTCAAATGAGGGGAAAAAGTGCCTTTCCAGCCATGGTCCTTCCCGAGTCGGTTCGGGGGTGGCAGTCGACCTGGTTCTACTGCCAAGACCAGCCGACGCCAGGGCAGTCGACTGGACTCCCTCCTTTTTCCATGGACCGAGTGAGGAAGCCGTCCTCTTTGAAGGTGGTCCCAGAGGAGAAGGCGCAGGTTAAGGTGCTGGTCGAGCGTGTAGTCCAGCTTATCCGTGATGGGGTGACCGGCATGGATCTCTTGGAGGTCTTCCTCCGACGACGCATCCAGCCGCTTCAATATCGAGACCATCCGATGTAGATGTATTCTGGAACTGAAGACAACACTCGGATCCACCCGGAGGAGGTCGAGGATGCCACGCTGGAGAGGTGGATGACTGCTATCACAGGGAACAAGGACAACCCCCGAGGAGCCAGGAGGATCCCTCCACTAGACCAATCATACGAAGTAGACAAGGTCCAATTCTGCATCTCCGACTATGATCCTGTTTTCTTCACTCTGCTTTGCTTAAAATTAGTCGACTGACTTTTGTCTTGTTTGTTGTCTTCTAGGTCACGACTGAGATGTATTCGAGGCCCAATGGGGTGCAAGAACAGGTCGAGGAAGAGGAGGCGAGCGGAGGTGAAAGTCAGGAGGAGTGGCAATCTGATGGTGAAGGGGATGAAGATGACGACGGCTCCGGTGAAGAGGAGGAGGAGGAAGAGGAGGAAGAAGTTGAGCCTCCTCGCATTGAAAGGCGATCCAAGCTCGCCCATGACCCCGCGGTTGAGCATGGCAAGGCTACTGCGCCTGTCGGGCAGTCGACGAAACGCCCTCGGACGACTTCTCCGGCGCCGACTGAAAAAGCGCCGAAGCAACCCCGAGCGACGTCATCAAAGCCGACTAAGGCCCTGCCCAAGATGAGGATGGTGATTCCCACCATTTCCGGGTAACAGCCGAACTTGTGTTTTCTTGTCTAGCATGGATAATCTCTTTGTCGACTTGTTGGCTAACCGACTGATTTCTGAAATCTGCAGTGCTGCTACCTCCGAGACCTCAGCCAGGAACGAAGACCAAGAAATGGAAGATGCTGCCACCTCCAACCTTGGTATGATCTCTGTAGTTTCGCTTTTTGTCGATTGGATCTTCATTTTTAACTTTGAATCTTTCCTGTAGCCCCACCTCATGTCATTGATCTTCCTGATGATGACGATGAGGCGCCGCTGAGGTCGAGGAGGAATAAAAAGGCGCCTGCTGGCAAGACTGCTCAGGTTGCGTCAGCACCTGAGACGCTGGTTCGGGAGGGTGGCAACGTCACTCGGACTTCCGTGTCCTTCGCTGTGCCGCTGACGAGTGCTCGACCTTCATCGTCGACTGCCGGTCTTCCTTCCCTGTTCGCCACACACCACGTCCCAGAGGACCAAGCGGGCACTGCTAAGGAGGCTATACGCCAGACGGGGGTTATGATGGAGCAGGTGAAGGCGATCCAGGACGCCAACCAAGCGGCTTACAATGCAAGCTCAGCTCTTTAGAGCAACGTCCAGGTCAGTTGGTCTCCGCTTGTTCTGTTAGGATATGGTATCTGAAAACTCTTCTATCTGAAGATCTTTGTATCTGTACACCCATACTTTGAATTTGTTCACTCTAACTTCTCCACTCGGTCTGGTCAAATGGAATCTTGGAACCAGTGGGGGCACGCTGAGTGCACCCACTAGATGTAATCCCCGAGACCATGGTCGACTGCTGGCAGTCGACTAAGGTCTGAAGAACATCTCTTTTATTTTTTTCGATCATGATGATACTGTGGCTGCCTGCTGGCAGTTAGCTATGGTTTAGGATCATAACCTTTTTATCTCTTTCGGTCGACTGATCGAACCGAGTCGGTAGAACTAGTGGGGGCACGCTGAGTGCACCCACTGGGTGTAGTCCCTGAGACTACTGTTGAATATTTTGATTCAGCTGTAGTCTTAGAAATGCTATGATTTTTTCTCTTAGTCACTCGGAAGTGACCTATCTTTGATGTCTGTCGACTGACCTTTCGCAGAAATCTTGCGAGCTTGTGGCTCGCTATTCTGAATTGGAGAACAAACATATCCAGCTCGAACTTGACTTGAAGCTTGTCCAGGAGAACTTCACGAAGCCGAAGGAGGAAGCAAAAGGTATGTTTGGTGAGAATCTTGTCGACTGCCTTTATTTTTTGTCCATTCCTGGTTCTGATCTCATTGTCACTTTGCAGATAAACTGAAGGAGGCTCTGAAGAAGAAGGACCTTGACCTCACCGAGGCGCAGAAAGCGGCTTCGGACAAGACGAAGCTCGGAGAAGAAAAGCTGGCTTCAGTCAGTAAACTTGAAGAGGAGAATACCAATCTGAAAGCTGCTCTCGACGCGGCAAACAAGGAGGTCAGCCGTCTGAAGAATGACAAGATAGCTCTGAGTGACAAGGCTAGTGAACTGATGGGGAAGAAGAACGATCTGGAGGCTTATCTGGAAGGGCTCGCCAAGAAGTTATTAATCATGCTTGAAGGTAATCTCTTTTATCCGACTGACTCGTTATCATCGACTCATCATAGAACTGTTGGCTTAACTTCAAACTGTGCTTACAGAATTCTGTCAAAACTTTGACGAGGAGACCAGTCGACTGGAGACAAATTTGGACCCCATTAACTCTCTTGTGAAGGACGAGGCTGCTATGAACATGTTCCGACTGGAGTCTCGCGTTGTTGGCATGGTGGACTACCTCGCTCGACTGAAGGTTGCAGTGTCGCAGATCGACACGACACTCTGGCCTAGAGAGACGCTTCAAAATGACCTCGAGTCTTTAATGACTCAACTGAATGAGGTTCCAGGTCGAGTGCAGGAATGGAAGAAGTCTTCCGCCAGGTGTGGTGTTGATTTTGCTCTGTCCCTGGTACGTGTTCACTGCAAGGATGCGCGAGAAGACAAGCTGGCGTCCATCAGGGTGGCCAATACCAAGAAGCATTACTTCCAATCTTTCATGGAGACCTTCAATGCTGCTGCCACTCGGATTGTTGACGGAATCAACCTGGACCAGTTTGTCACGCCCTCCAGTCCTCCACTTGAGGAGTAAAAAACTTCTATGCCTCACCTTAAATTTGCCTCGGAATGTCAAATGGTTTTGTAACCGATAAACTTTTACAGGCTTGACGCCTGAGCACTTCTGAATCCGTTATCTGAACTTTGCTTATCATTAAATATACTTGCACTTTCCTTCGAGCGAACTTTGTCTTTCACTCGGAATACACTTCAACGCTTGAGATGCAGCTCTGAGGTGGAAAATCCAGTCGACCTGCACTTCACCGCTTTTGCAGGTAGGGATGGAGCACAGATGGAGTGCACATTGTATTTGTGGCGTAGCTCAGAGGGAGAAGGTAGCAGTCGACCTGTGCCTCGTCATCCTTGCAGAGCGCATGTTGTATTTGTGGCGTAGCTCAGAAGGAGAAGGTAGCAGTCGACCTGCACCTCGTCATCCTTGCAGATCGGAATAGATTAAGTACTTAGGCGAGCACTGGGCTGCAGCTAAGCCCATGACTGGGAGGATTGCTCTCCACTCGGTGGGATTTTCAAATACTTGGGCGAGCACTGGACTGCAGCTAAGCCTCCGAGTGGGAGGTTTGCTCTCCACTCGGTAGGATTTTCAGATACTTATGCGAGTACTGGACTGCAGCTAAGCCCCCGAGTGGGAGGTTTGCTCTCCACTCGGTAGGGTTTTCAGATACTTAGGTGAGTACTGGACTGCAGCTAAGCCCCCGAGTGGGAGGTTTTCTCTCCACTCGGTAGGATTATTTGATACTTAGGAGAGTACTAGACTGCAGCTAAGCCCCTGAGTGGGAGGTTTGCTCTCCACTCAGTAGGATTTTTTGATACTTAGGCGAGTACTGGACTGCAGCTAAGCCCCCGAGTGGGAGGTTTGCTCTCCACTCGATAGGATTTTTTGTGGCATAGCTCCGAAGGAGAAGGTAGCAGTCGACCTGCACCTCATCGTCCTTGCAGAGCGCATGTTGTATTTGTGGCGTAGCTCGGAAGGAGAAGGTAGCAGTCGACCTGCACCTTGTCGTCCTTGCAGAGCACACATTGTATTAAATACTTAGGCGAGTATTGGACTGCAGCTAAGTCTCCGAGTGAGAGACTGGCTGACCACTCGGTAGGATTTCAAACACTTAGGTGAGTACTTGGACTGCAGCTAAGCCTCCGAGTGGGAGGCTGGCTCACCACTCGGTAGGATTTTAAACACTGATGCGAGTACTTGGACTGCAGCTAAGCCTCCGAGTGGGAGGCTGGCTCGCCACTCCGTAGGATTTTTTCTTAAACTTAGGCGAGTACTTGGACTGCAACTAAGCCTCCGAGTGGGAGGCTGGCTCACCGCTACACTTAGGCGAGTACTTGGACTGCAGCTAAGCCTCCGAGTGGGAGGCTGGCTCGCCACTCGGTAGGATTTTTTCTTAAACTTAGGCGAAACAGATTCGCAGCTAAGCCCCCGAGTGGGAGGCTGGCTCACCACTCGGCAGGGATTTTTTTTACAAACTTAGGCGAAACGGATTCGCAGCTAAGCCACCCACTGGGGGATTTCTCACATAAACAAAAGTAACAACAATCACTGGGAAAATTATAACACTCTTGTCTTTGAAAAACAAAATACAGAAGTACTTTTATTACATCTCATCCGAGTGAATACTTAAGTATAAAAGGGGCGGAGCAGCTCCATGTTCCAAGCTCGTGGCTCGTCAATCTGGCGATCGACATTGTAAAGACGGTATGCTCCATTGTGGAGGACTTTGGTGACGATGAAGGGACCTTCCCAAGTAGGAGCAAGCTTGTGTGGCTTCTGCTGATCCACTCGGAGAAACAAATCTCCTTCTTGGAAGGCTCGACTCTTCACGTTTCTGGCATGGAATCGACGCAAGTCCTGCTCATAGATAGTTAATCGAATCATGGCCATCTCTCTTTCTTCTTCTAGAAGGTCGACTGCGTCCTGTCGGGCTTGTTCTGCTTCATCTTCAGTGTAGAGCTCGACTCGGGGTGCATTGTGAAGCAGGTCACTCGGCAAGACTGCTTCAGCTCCATAGACCAGGAAGAACGGAGTTCTCCTAGTCGACCAATTAGGAGTGGTCCTTAATCCCCAAAGAACTGACGAAAGTTCGTCGACCCATGCGCCTGCTGCGTGTTTGAGATCACGCATCAATCGGGGTTTCAGTCCTTTGAGAATTAGTCCACTTGCCCGTTCAGCTTGTCCATTCGACTGGGATTGAGCGACTAAAGCATAGTCGACTCTTGTGCCTTGAGAGGCGCAAAAAGCTTTGAATTCGTCAGAATTAAAGTTTGATCCATTATCAGTGATGATGCTGTGCGGAACTCCATATCTGAATGTCAACTCTCTGATGAAGCTGATAGCAGTACCAGCATCAAGATTCTTGATAGGCTTAGCTTCAATCCATTTAGTAAACTTGTCGACTGCCACTAGTAAGTGAGTGAAGCCATTCCTGCCAGTTCTCAGTGGTCCAACCATATCCAACCCCCAAACAGCGAAGGGCCAGACGAGTGGAATGGTCTTGAAGGCTGAGGCGGGTTTGTGTGATAGATTGGAATAGAACTGACATCCTTCACACTTGTCGACTATTTCCTTTGCCATTTCATTTGCTCTTGGCCAGTAAAATCCCGCTCGGTATGCTTTAGCCACAATGGTCCTAGTGGACGCATGATGACCACAGGTCCCCGAGTGGATATCGTCAAGGATTATCTGACCTTCTTCTGGTGTTATACATTTCTGACCGACTCCAGTCGCGCTTTCTCTGTACAACTGTCCCTTTATCACGGTAAAGGCTTTGGACCGACGGACGATCTATCGAGCCTCTTCTTCATTCTCTGGGAGCTCTTTCCTTAGGATATACGCGATGTATGGCTCTGTGCAGTCGGGAGTGATGACCAAAACTTCCATGATCAGGTCGACCATAGCTGGAACTTCAACTTCACTCGGATCTGTGACACTTTTTGGCTGTGGAGCTTCTTCGGTGAAAGGATCCTCTTGAACTGATGGAGTATGGATGTGTTCCAAAAACACATTACTGGGAATGGCTTCTCTCTTGGAACCTATCTTTTCCAAATCATCAGCCGCTTGATTTTTTAGTCGGGGTATATGATGGAGCTCTAACCCCTCAAATTTCTTCTCTAGCTTTCTCACTGCATTGTAGTAACCAGTCATGGCTGGACTTCTGACGTCCCACTCCTTCATCACCTGATTAACCACCAAATCTGAGTCGCCATAGACCATGAGGCGATGGATGCCGAGTGAAATGGCCATATGCAACCCATACAAAAGTGCTTCGTATTCTGCTTCGTTATTGGAGGAATCAAAGTGGATCTGGAGCACATCTGAGCTTATATCCTCGGGGGGAAACCAACAGTACCCCAGCACCGTAACCATTCATCATCTTAGAACCATCAAAGAACATGGTCCAGTGCTCCGAGTGAACCTGAGTCGGTAGTTTCTGTTCAATCCACTCGGCGATGAAATCATCTACTGCTTGGGACTTGATGGCTTTCTTTGCCTCAAACATGATATCAAGGGGAAGGAGTTCAATCGCCCATTTTGCCACTCGACCAATTGCATCTCTGTTGTGCAGAATCTCTGATAATGGGGCGTCGCTGACGACTGTAATGGAATGATCAGAGAAATAATGAGCAACCTTCTTCGTGGTCATATAAATCCCATATAAGCTTCTGATAATGAGGGTATCTTTGCTTTCATGGGGTCAACACTTTGGAAAGATAATACTGGGCGCTGAACTTTGAAGGCTTTTCCTTCTTCTTCCCGCTCGACCGTAAGTACTGTACTGACGACTTGTCATGTGGCTGCAATGTAAAGCAACAAAGGCTCTTTGTTGACTGGGGCAGCAAGCACCGTCTGGGTGGAGAGCAGAGCTTTTAGCTCTGCAAATGCTGCGTCAGCTTTGGGAGTCCACTCGAACTTGTCTGACTTCTTCATCAGTCGGTAAAGAGGCAATGCCTTTTCACCGAGACGAGAGATGAATCGACTTAAAGCGGCCAAGCATCCGGTAAGCTTCTGGACATCGTGCACACGCACAGGGCGTTTCATTCGGAGTATAGTACCAACTTTTTCTGGGTTGGCGTCGATTCCTCGTCCGGAAATGAGAAAACCGAGTAACTTTCCACTAGGAACACCGAATGTGCACTTTGATGGATTAAGCTTGATATCATACCTCCTGAGATTGGCAAATGTTTCAGCAAGGTCAGTCAACAGGTCGGAACCCTTCCGTGATTTGACCACAATATCATCCTTGTATGCTTCCACATTCCGACTGATTTGGGTGAGCAAACACTTCTGAATCATCCTCATGAATGTGGCTCCGGCATTATTGAGGCCGAATGGCATGGTGACATAGCAGAAGCACCCGAATGGAGTGATGAAAGCTGTTTTAATCTCGTCGGGTACATACAGACGGATCTGATGGTAACCGGAATAGGCGTCTAGAAAAGACAAGCGCTCACATCCTGCAGTTGAGTCGACTATTTGGTCGATGCTGGGGAGAGAAAAATGATCTTTCGGCAGGCCCGATTTTTTGAAGTCAATGCACATGCAAAGTGACTTGTCCTTCTTGGGGACCATGACAACATTGGCGAGCCACTCAGAGTGGTAAATCTCTCAGATAAACTCTGCTGCTAAGAGCCGAGCCACCTCCTCGCCAATGGCTTTTCTCTTCTGGACGGCGGACCGTCGAAGATGTTCCTTGACAGGTTTCACCTTTGAGTCGACTCATAGACGATGCTCAGCGAGCCCCCTGGGAACACCCGGCATGTCAGCAGGCTTCCATGCGAAGATGTCCCAGTTCTCACGGAGGAAGTGGATGAGCGCTTCTTCCTATTTGGAGTCGAGTGTTGTGGAGATATGAGTCGGAGCATCACTGGGGTCAGTCGGGTGAATGTGAATCGCCTTGGTCTCACCGGACGACTGAAACGCTGATTCCGTAGCAGGCTTCTTGGCTCGCAACAAATCACTCGGATCTGTAGTTTTCTGGTATTCCTGCATTTCTACCACTGCCATCTGAGCATCAGCGATCTTTGAGCCCTTTTGAAAGCACTCTTCTGCCTTCTTCCGAATGCCAGTAATAGTGATCACACCTTTGGGACTAGGCATCTTCATTTTGAGGTACACATAACATGGTCGAGCCATGAAACGTGCATAAGCTGGCCCGCCCAAAATAGCATGATAAGCACTCTGGAAATCAACCACTTCAAATGTCAACTTTTCTTTGCGTAATTCTTGGAATCACCGAAAACCACATCAAGAGCAATTTGGCCGAGTGACTCTGCCTTCTTCCCAGGAATGACTCCATGGAAACTCATGTTGCTGGTACTGAGTCTGGACATCGGAATGCCCATCCCTTTCAATGTTTCTGCATACAATAGATTCAGGCCGCTGCCACCATCCATCAAGACTTTAGTCAGTCGAGTGCCTTCGAAGACTGGGTCGACCACCAAAGCTTGCCTCCCAGGGGTGGCTATGTGTGTCATGATCGGACTGGTCGAATGTGATGGAAGTCTGAGACCACTTCAGATAACTGGGTGTCACCGGAGCAACCATATTCACCTCTCGGTTGATAACTTTCAATCGACTTTTGCTTTCAACATCAGCAAAAATCATCAGGGTGGAATTGACTTGGGGATATCCATCATCACTATCCTCTTTGTCCTCAACTTTGTCCGACTCCTTTTCCTTATCTTTCGGTTGTTTCCCCTGGAATTGCTGGATCAAGAGCCGACACTGTCGAGTGGTATGTTTCGGATAAATGAATTTACCCTCCTCATCTTTCTTCGTGTGGATGTGGCACGGCAAATCCATTACGTCATTCCCTTCCTTGTCCTTCACCTTCTTATGGTTCCAAGACCCTTTGGGCTTCCCTTTAAACTTTCCCTGAGTCACGGCCAAGGCTTCTCCAGGAGAAGCCGGCTCGACTTTCCGCTTCTGCTTCCGACTAGAGTTTCCTCCCCCAGTTTCATGAGCGGCTGGCTTGTACTTGCCACTCTGGAGCCGATCCTCTTATTCACCATTGGCACACTTGGTGGCAATCTCCATCATTCGACTCAGGATCATGTCTCCGGTCTGACCGAATTTCAAACATAGCTCTCTGTTCTTAACGGCTTCCTTGAAGGCACAGACTGCCTGGTGATCAGATACATTCTCTACCGTGTGATGCAGTGTGATCCATCTCTGAATGCCATCTCTCAGAGTTTCATTCGACTTTTGCACACAAACCTGCATCTCTGTCAACCCTGCTGGTCGCTTGCAAGTTCCTTCAAATGTTCTCACAAACACCCGGGCAAGATCTTCCCAGGTGTAAATGCTGCTAGGTGCCAACTGATTCAGCCAAGCTCTGGCCGAGCCCTCCAACATAAGAGGTAGGTGTTTCATGGCCACCTCATCATTGCCGCCGGCAATCTGAACAGGCACTCGGTAGTTCTCAAGCCAAGTATCGGGCTTGGACTCACCAGTGAACTTACTGACTCTAGTCACCAACCTGAAGTTGGGAGGAATCACCGCGGCCCTGATGGCTCTGCTAAAGCACTCTGGTCCTGAGACATGAACTCTGCTGCTGGTGGGCACATGTCTGTCATGGCCTTCTCGGTGAGCTCTGTTCTGTCGACCAAACGTTGAACGATAATGGATCTCGCATCAAAGCCTGGTTCTCTGGGGTCAACTAGAACCCTTCGCCCAACACTATGCTGGCGTCTGTCATCTTGCTATCGAGGAGCGTATGACCCACCCCTTGGGGGAGGAGTGGGCACTCGATGTTGATCATCGCGATCGAATCGGTCATCATACTAATTACGCCGGCCTCCACGTCCCTCACGCCTCGGGGGCGATCTTGGGCTATGGGCCGACTGGACTGTATTCGCAGCAACGGATATGCTGTGAATCCTATTTTGCGACTACGATACAGCTGAATTTTGATCTCCTGCTGCCCAAAGTAAATCTCTGATCTGTAGCAAGCCTCTGCCATCCTCTAACTGGGAGGGCTGAATCGACTCTGCTATACGGGCTACAACTGCTAGATTCTGAATCAGAGTTCGATATAACTGACTCGGTCGTGGAAAGAGTTGACGTCGACTGGAGTCTGGAACCCATTGCCATGCACGCTCGTCGAGTGCTCGCTGGAGGTTCTCCAGTCGTGTGCGCTCAGCCAAGTTGGCCAAACGCGCGTCCTCTAAGGCATGATCCTCGGGGGTTTCTCCAACGATAGGAGTATGCAGTGCATCCATGTTCCAGCGGCGAAGTTCTTCCCTTTGTAGCGACGTGAGAGGCTCGGGCTGATATTCTTTGTGGGCGTGCGCCAGATCGCCCCCGCCATCAACTCCGTCAGTGCGGGGAAAACCGGGAGGACTACGTGGTCCATTGACCATCAGAACCTCCACCGTCGGATCATTGCTGTCGCACTCGGATGCAGTCTCTACGGAGCCAGTCGACAGGTCAAACAGGCCGTAGAGAGATTCGTCGGGCTCGATCGCCGCGACTTGGGGGGTGGCCGACTGGCGAGCCACCGCGTGACTCACCCACCGCTGGAGCCTCGATCGACCGGAGCGCTTGCACCGGCGGGAGACTGGGAGGGACGACGACACAGGAGCCGACCGATACTGGGTCGACGTTTGCCACAGGAGGACGCCGCGGACGCACGCGCAAAAGTGCGTCGCCCCGTGGACGGGGAGCGCGTCGATGTCGAGTGGAGCCTCCTGAAGCCAAGCGGAGTCGTCGGCGATAAACGTGAGCGCGCCGAAACGGATCTCGCGGCCCTCAACCAAAACTCCGCCTGAAACCATGATGAAGGAGATTGGAACAATCGCAACTTCTCCAACAGGTCGCTAAGACACCTGCCCCAAGGTGGGCGCCAACTGTCGTGGTTCTAAGTATGACAATAGAATAGGGGGGTAGGAATGGAGAGGCAAGATCCTAGCTATGGAGTAGTGTGCACACAAGATGTTTATGAGTTCAGGCCCTTCTCGGAGGAAGTAACAACCCTACGTCCCGGAGCCCGGAGGCGGTCGACTGTATGATGTGCTTATGAGTTACAGGGGTGCGAACCCTTGACACTGAGGAGGGGGTGGCTTATATAGAGTTTGCCAGACCCCTCCGGCCCTCAGTTATGTAGGGTTTAAAGTACATTAAGATCGGGAGTTACTGGTAACGTCCCACATAAAGTGCTATGATGACCATAAAAGCTACTTAATGACCGACCATTTGTGTGCAGACTGACTTTAGATCTCCTGGCGGTCGAGTGGTTAGCTTCATGGTCAAGTGTCTTCAAGTCCATCGAGTGGAATCCTTCCAGGTCGACTGACAAGTGGTTTCTTCTAGAGATGTCCTTGGGGAGGGTATCTTGGACAGGTCCATGACCCTACCCTAGGTACATGGCTTCATCAGTCGTTACTCACTCCGACGGAGGCCAGGGAGCGTTTGGTTACTGGATCTGTCCGGTGGAAGATGGTAGCGCGGGATATCTAGAACCGGTTTGGATGGCGGTCATGTAATAGGATAGGTGATTAGTTTACCTATCTTTGTTATGCTAGCCGGTTGTGGCTTTTGGGCCTTTTGTTTTTGGCGTTGTGGCTCTTTGTGAGCTTGCCGTTAGTTTGTTTTCAGACTATAAGACCGTGTTGAACCTCTTTATTTATCTATTAATGTGTCCATATGCATCATTCTGATCCAGAGGCTGGGGAGTCCCCTTTTCGAAAAAAACATCTTGTTTTCCTTTTCTTCTTCAGTTGGCGGAAGCCACTGGTTTCGCTGGGCCAACTAATTATCAAACCGCTCTCTTTTCCCACTATTTCCTTTTCTTTTTAGTTCATTTTTCATTATTCCTTTTTTTATTTTTCAAGAAATGCTCATGCTTTTAAAGAGTTATGCAATTTAAAAAATGTTTGCTTTTATATTTTCTATAAAATACAAATATTCGCATTTTTATTTTTGAAAATATAGAAATTCCAAAAAATAATCGTGTATTTGGAAATTGCCCAATATCAAAACATGTACATTTTATAAAAAGAGCGAACAAAATTTTGAGCACGGACATTTATGAATTTTTCAGACATTATTTGAAAAGCACCAAAAATTTTGAAATTTCCAAAAAAAGAAAAATTCGAAAGCAATTTCTTTGAATTTTCCCAAACATTTTTTGTATTACAGAGATTTTTATAAACAGTGACACTTTTGAAATTCCAAACAAATTAAGAAAGCAAGAACATTATTTGAACCTCCCAGAGCATTTTTTGAATTTGTGAACAAAATTTTCTCTCATCCCCCTATACTCTATAAGCGTAAATCATCGATCATTACTTACGCTATCATTCGTACTGAGCAATATGTTGCTATATAATGGTTCTCATTTTGTGCTTGCCTTCCGCTAGCTTTACACATGTCGAATGTGCCGAGAACGCATAGACGGAAGGAAGTTGAGCACTACGACCACACTTTTGGTGGAAATATGAGCAATTTACCGAATGATTTTACTAACAGAAATACTAGATAAAGCAGGACTAGTATAGCAGTGATAAAACAAGCCATGCGATTTGACAAAGAGAAGGTAAACAACATCTTCATATATGAACCGTAACTAAACATAGCAAGTTGCATATATGAAATAGAGTCTAACATATCTAGGGAAAATAGTAGAACAAGGAACTGTAGCAGGACCTCTAATAGAAAGTGTAAGAACATGTACGGGACAACAGCAGCAGTAGCACTGGACTTGGGGTCAGTGTCCTTGCCAACCATGTTGTCGAGGAGGTTGTCGACATCGGGGAAGAAGTCGTCGTCGGGGAAGTAATCGTCGGAGTCCGTGACGAAGAAGTCAGTAGTCGCGATGAGCGTTCCCAAAAAACCTTATCACCCTTCTCCCGTATAGGACTCAAAATGTGCGGTCTCGGAGGCCTACTGTCCTGACCTGCTGTGCATCCTGCAAGCCGGGATGGGGAAGATCGTAGTAGCAGCGCAGTGCTCAGGAACCAGAGGTGAGAGGAAGAAGTAGTTCTGGTGCGGCTCTCTGAGAGGAGCGACCTCCCTTCTATAGGCGCAAGAGAAGGAGGCGAGAGGGCAGTGACGGGAGGTGAAACGAAGAGACGGAGATGAAGCAAACAGCCAGCAGCCGAACGTCTGTACTGTTTGCATTCAAACTCCACTATTGCAAAAATCTTTTCAGCTTCTGTCTGACCTTTCGTATACCCGTAGTGCGTGGCAAAAATTTAGACATCGGCTTGACTCATTCCCGCAACCCGCGGTGCGATGCGTCGTGACGAGGCATGGCGGGTGGCGGAGGAGGAGCGCACGTGGATGTCCCTCTTGTTCTCTTGCTCATACATGTGGGGAAAGAACCTCCCTTATAAAGAGGTCCAACTCCCTCTAAACTAGCAATGTGGGACTAAACTTTAGTTCCACCTTTTGCCTTGCATGAATGGGCTGCATGTGCCGCTAGGATTTATTAGGATTTTTTGAAACAGCTATTGGGCTGGCCCATAATAGACAAAATTCCAGCAATCCCCCACCAGATCCCAGAGGCACACAAAATTTGCCTTTGGTTCCAAAACACTGTTTTATATACCAGTACTACAGTGGAGACTGTTAAGTTGAACTTCCACCTAGAACTCTATGCTACACTAGTAAGCAACTTGAACAGTGGATTGGGCCTTGAACTGCAAGTTTTCTGCAAATCTAGCTTCACACAAAGCCTTGACCAATACGTGGCTACCGTGGGTCTTCCCCGCGGGTGGAGCTTATGTGTCATACTCCGAGACCTTTCATGAGTTCACTAGAGAAAACCCTACTCTCATAGATTGCGACGTTTAACAATCAAACTCATATAGGTGCGTTCTTCAAAAGATGTTCTACAGGACAACATCTCCGCTTCAAAGAGCCTCTTAGAACACATTAAGTTATACGTCAACCTGCCATGCAGATTTAGGAGAGTACTTCTTCTTCATGGAGTGGTATTTTTTAATATAAGGCTACTCTCCTCCCAGTTGACCAATAGCTTGTCTTCCACATCTAATTCACGGGATCTCTGATCACAAAGAATAGGTTACCACTCTAACAACTCATATTGTGGGCCTCATACACATCTCCCTCGATGCATTATTTATCACATTATGTGATAGACCCTTATTAAAACGATCTGCCAGATTTTTAGACGTTTGGATATAATCCAATGCAATAACCCCGGAGTTTCTCATTTTTCTGACAGACTTTAACCTTCTTTGAACGTGTCTTGATGACTTCATGTTATCCTTTCAGCTATTCACTTTCGTGATCACTGTTTGATTGTCGCAGTTCATAAGGATACCCGGTACAGGTTTCTCAACAACCGGCAAGTCATTCAAGAGCCAACGAAGCCAATCTGCTTCGACCGTAGCTGTATCTAGTGCTGTGAGTTCTGCTTCCGTTGTTGACCTCGTTAAGATGGTCTGCTTACAAGACTTCCAAGAAACAGCGCCACCTCCATGAGTGAATACATATCCGCTCGTGGCCTTTATCTCATCAGCATCTGAGATCCAGTTTGAGTCACTATACCCTTCAAGCACCTTTGGGTGCCCAGTGTAGTGAATTTCATAATTCGCAGTGCATTTCAAATAACGCAACACTCTCTCTAGACCTTTCAAATGCACATCTCCTGGTTTTGAGACAAACCGACTCATTTTGCTAACAACAAAAGAGATGTCAGGTCTTGTAGCACTAGCTAAGTACATAAGCGAGCCAATAATCTGAGAATATTTCAATTGGTCTCTAGCAATTCTTCGATTCTTTCGAAGCAACACACTAGCATCATATGGTGCTAGAGAGGGCTTGCAGTCACTGTAGCCAAAGCGACTCAAGATCTTTTCCACATAGTGAGATTGAAGCAATGTAATCCCACCATCATTGTCTCTCAACAACTTGATGTTTAGAATGACATCAGCCACTCCTAAATCCTTCATCTCAAAACACCGAGATAGAAGATCCTTGACATCCTTAATAACATTCAGATTTGTTCCAAAAATCAGTATGTCATCAACATACAAGCAAAGGATAACTCCCTCGCCCCCACCATGGCGATAGTACACACATTTGTCAGCTTCGTTCACAACAAAGCCTGCAGCTGTTAAAGTTCTTTCAAACTTCTCATGCCACTGTTTGGGTGCTTGCTTGAGTTCATACAAATACTTTATCAACTTGGCACACTTCCCCTTCCTGACCATCTATTATAAACCCATCTGGTTGTTCCATATAAATTTCCTCATCCAACTCTCCATTTAGGAAAGCAGTCTTAACATCCATTTGGTGAACGAGAAGACCATGTGAGGCAGCTAGTGAATTAGCAATTAATCTTACTTACCCTCTCGTTAGGGTTTCAACTCCTCTTGACGGCGGTGATTGTTTTCGCCCCCACATAGAGATCGTCCTCTCCCCCTCCCCTACCTCTATCGCCGGCGTCGATCGGGGTCCTCGGGGGCTCCGCTTCCTGGCAGTGGAACAGGGATCTGTGGGATCTTTCCGCCCGCGGTTCATCAACTCTCGTGCAAGAGAACTATGGCTGATTCTGCTTCTAGATCGGGCGGGTTCATGTCTGACTTCGAGGAAATGATGGAAGAGCTTGGCCTCAAGGAGGCCGATCTCCAAGATGTGGTGATCGAAGACGAGGAATTACCAGCGGAGGCGACCCGCTGGATGGCAATAGCTAGGGTTCACACGGATCGAACCTATAGCCAATACTGGTTTTTTAGGAACATGAGGGCGTCTTGGGACCTGGCCAAGGATGTGAAAATCAGACCGCTCGAGGACAATCTATACACGCTGCAGTTTGCATGCTTGGGAGACTGGGAACATGTGATGCAGGACGGGCCATGGTCGTTCAAGGGCAGGGCTGTGGTTTTGGAACCATATGACGGCTACACAAAACTTTCGACGATTGATCTCACCAGGATTGAGATATGGATTCAGATCCAAGACTTCCCTGATGGTTTCTTCTCAAAATCAAGGCTCTGTCTTCAACTGTGGGCGAATTCATATACGCCGAGCCAATGTCTCAGGATGTTACCAAACCCTTGAAGAATGCAGTGTCGTTGGTGGTGAAGAAGAAGGAAACAATGCACAGAGAGATATTCAGGGTGAAGTATGAACGACTACCAGATTGGTGTGCGGAGTGTGGTTATCTCGGACACCTCTATAAAGAGTGTGGGGATGGAGTTCATGCCCCCAAGGATCTGGTTTTCAAGGATATAAAAGCCTCCAGGTTCAAGGGACCAGGCAGAGGGCCAGGCGAAGGGAGAGGAGCGAATGAGGGCTCGGGATCTAGGGGTGGAAGAGGCAATGGCCGATCTGGCAGAGGCCAAGGTCGTGGATCCACATCTACATCAGTTAACGCACGGGAGACAGGCGAGAACAAACGAGACCAGGACATCTCAATGGAGGATATAGAAAGAAACAGGAAAAGGGGAGCCACGCTGGCGATATCAGACTCGTCACTTATGATGCCGGCTGCTCCAGAATCATCAACACAGCAACTGCTTCTGCTGCCACCTGAGATTCCAGCAAGCCCATCTGTGAAGCAGGAACCAAAGAGGAACAAAACCGACGTGATAACCAACGACAAAAACAGTGGGAGGACTAGTGGACCTAACAAAAACCTTCATGCGCGTTCTGGCGGGCCCCCAAAGGGGTCGCGCCAAGCACAATGACTCTATTATGTTGGAACTGTCGCGGGGCTAGCAAACCCGCGATAGTCCAGGAGCTTCGTGGCCTGACGAAGCAGTATGCCCCCTTTGTACTTTGCATCCTTGAAACTCAGAAAGAGGGTACGAGAGTTGAAAACATGGTTGGCTCGTTAGGTTTCAATAAAAGTTTTGCAGTTAGTAGCTCGGGTAGAAGTGGCGGCCTTGGAATCTTTTGGAACGATGAAATAAAGCTTGAAATTGTTCGGTACATGTACGCTTCGCTTATCCGGTGTTGCCCTGAGAACAAGATATGTGCAGCTCCTATCGGGATGTCGGCGCATCGGGCGGTCTTGCTGGTTTTGTTTTACCATTGTCGAAATGTCTTGTAAACCGGGATTCCGAGACTGATCAGGTCTTCCTGGGAGAAGGAATATCCTTCGTTGATCGCGAGAGCTTATCATGGGCTAAGTTGGGACACCCCTGCAGGGTATAAACTTTCGAGAGCCGTGCCCGCGGTTATGTGGCAGATGGGAATTTGTTGATGTCCGGTTGTAGATAACTTGACACCAGATCCGAATTAAAATGCATCAACCGTGTGTGTAGCCGTGATGGTCTCTTCTCGGCGGAGTCCGGGAAGTGAACACAGTTTCCGTGTCATGTTTGACGTAAGTTGGAGTTCAGGATCACTTCTTGATCATTACCAGTTGACGACCGTTCCTTTTGCTCTCTCCTCGCTCTGATTTGCGTATGTTAGCCACCATATCTTGCTTAGTCGCTGCTGCAACCTCACCACTTTACCCCTTCCTTTCCCTATTAAGCTTTGCTAGTCTTGATACCCATGGTAATGGGATTGCTGAGTCCTCATGGCTCACAGATTAATACAACAACAGTTGCAGGTATAGGTTATGCGATGATCTTGACGCGAGCGCGATGTTTGCTTGTTTTGGAGTTCTTCTTCTGCTTCTTCTTCAATCAGGGGATAGGTTCCAGGTCGGCAGCCTGGGCTAGCAGGGTGGATTTCGATTGAGCTTCTGTTTGTGTTTCATCCGTAGCCGGATGTTGATCTCATGTATGACGTATTGTTGTATTCGTGTGTCATTGTATGCCTTTTGTATGTATCCCTACCTAATTATGTAATTTTGATGTAATGATATCCACCTTGCAAAAGCGTTTCAATATGCGGGTCTATCCTTGGTGGGCCAGGTGTCTGCTAGTTATTCGCCGCCGTTGCCATGTCATGTGCTTGCGTGTTGCATTTTGCCATGTCATCATCTGCATTTCATATCATGTCATTATGTGCATCTCTTTTTGCATACGTGTTCGTTTCATGCATCCGAGCATTTTCCCCGTTGTCCGTTTTGCAATCCGGCACTCCTATGTCCTCCGGCGTCCCCTTTTTTTCTCTTGTGGTGAGCGGGTATTAAACGTTCTCGGAATGGACCGAGGTTTTCCAAGCGGCCTTGGTATAGCACCGGTAGACGGCCTGTCAAGTTTCGTGCCATTTGGAGATCGTTTGATACTCCAACGGTTAACCGGGTAACCGCAAAGGCCTCTTTTGTGTGCAGCCCAACACCCCCTCCAAAGTGGCCCAAAACCCATCAAACTCCCCTCCATGCTCTGGGTCATTCGATCACGATCGTGTGGGCGAAAACCGCTCCTCATTTGGACTCTCCTAGCTCCCTCTACCTATAAATAAGCCCCTCCCCCGAAATTCGCGGATCAATCCCTGTCCAAACCCTAGCCCCGCTCCTCTCCGCCGCCGGACATGTCCGGATCGGACCGGACCTGTCCAGCCGCCGCCCGCCGGCGAACCAGGATCTGACACGTGTCGCGCCGCCGCCCTCCTCTCTCTCCTCGCGCCGCGCCGGCCCGCTCGGCCCGCCCCCGGCCCCCGTTGGCCCGGCCGCCGCCGCCG
>NC_057810.1:97658983-97666668 GCF_018294505.1 Triticum aestivum
CCGTGAACCCCGCCGCGGGATCCGCCGCCCTCAGCCGCAGCTCCAGCCCCGCCGCCATCGCCTTCGCCGCCGGCGCCGTCCCGCGCGCCTCCCGCGCCGGCCCACCAGAGTTCGCCTCTCCGCCGTTGTGCGCGCCACCGCCTTGGCTCCGTGCTCCTCCGCCAGATCCGGAGTCCCCGTCCTTCCCAGCCTTCTCCCGCGCCTCCTCGCCGGAGCCCCTCGCCGGAACCGCCGCCGTCATCGCCGGAGTTGGGGGTGGATGAGATCCACCACCTCACCGAACCAAACGCGGCCTTCCCTTCCCTGGATCTCCTCGTCCCGCACGCCTCCGTCCCGGGTTGACTTTTTCCCCGAGGTGATTTTCTGCTAAGTCCCCGTATCATTTACATTATCATGCCATGTTCATTGCATCATAACTTGCAGCATACTGCTCCATTTCGTGCGTGTAATATGTCAAATTGTTCTCCTCGACGAGTAATTCATTCTGTTCCATTGCATCATTTTCATTTGAGCTCATGTTGATGCCCGAAATGATGTTGGAAGAGTGCATGTTGATGTTAATCTGCTGGAACTGTTATAACATGCTCATTTGTCATTTTTGCCATGTTTGATGTGTGCATACTATGAGGTTGATGTCTACATGTGTTTTTATCTATGCTATGCCATCTTTCTAGAGGTGTCATCCATGTATTTTTGTGAGTTGTGTGCTGAGTGCATCAAGCTTGTTAAGTAGGGTACTTGCTGTTGCTGTTTTCCTGACTGATTCTGTTATATTTTGTTGCTATGTAAACCTGCTGCCAAAAGTCATTATATGCATAATCTGGAGATGTTCACTAAGGATGTTTTGTTATACATGTCATTCTCTATCCTTTCATGCCCCTGGTTGCATTTATAGCCTGCTGTAGCTTGATGTAATCTTGCTCCAAACTTGCTAAATAATGTTGCTGTCAGCCTGTTAACATTAAGTTCAGTTTGGCCATGTGTTTTGCTAGTGATCCATGCACCCTATGAACTTGTTCTTGCCATTCTTAGCTTCATAAACATGTATTTTTACTATTGGTTGCCTTGCCATGCCATGTATTGCTCTGTGGTGAGTGGTTCAAGTTCACCAACATGCCTACTTATTGTTGTTCCTGCCATGTATGAATCTGTCATATAACTTGCCATGTTTACATGGATGCCATCATTTCTTCTGATCCTTTTTGGCTCATGATCAGTAAGGGACTTTTGTTCTATGCATTTAGTAGATTCGTGCCATGCCTTTGTTTGCCATTTTAAGCTCCTGTAACATGTTGTTTGATAGCTCTAAACATTGCAACCTGATGTTATTTCCTGATAAGTCTGAAACTGTTATAATTTGCAATCTTCCCATGTCCTTTTGAGCATTTTCTATTCTTTTCTGGAGATAGCTCAGTGTTCATGTTTTGTTGTGCTTTACCTGTACTTCATTCTCATGCTTTTTGTTCTTATGTTGGGGTGCTGTAGCATATTGTTTTGATGCTTGCAATATGCCTAGTTGCTGTTATGGACAGATTGTTATGACTTGTATAGTGTATGTGTTGCACCGTTGCTCCGTTTTGAGTGTGCTCTATATGAAACTTGCTTGATTTTGCATGTAGCTTCATATTATCATGTTGCATCCTTGTTTTGAGGTGTTTGCTTGATGTTTGTATGCATTTTGCATCGATGCCATGTTTAACTTGTTTTGCTCATATCTTCTAGACCGTAGCTCCAAATCTAATGAACTTTATATGTAACTTGACTAGAATTTCGTGTAGATCCTCATGGTGCATCTTAACTTGCTGTTTAAAAACTTGAACATAATGTTTATTTAGTTCTGGACCAATTTAGAAACTTGCATATGAGGACTTACCGGAATTGTTATATGTTGTTCCCGGCCTCATTTGAACTTGCCTTGATGTGTTGTTCTTGTTTGCATCATATCTTGCCATGAGTAGCTTCATGTAGATTTGTCATGCATCATGCTTGTTATGCATCATGTCTTGTCTATGTGTGGTGTGTTTACCATGTTGTGTGCTTCTTCTCGATAGTTCCAGTTTCGTTGCGGTCGTGAGGATGCGTTCGTCTACGTGTGGTTCGTCTTCGTGGCTTCATCTTCTTCATGGACTCGTTCTTCTTCCTTGCGGGATTTCAGGCAAGATGACCGCTACCCTGGATCTCACTACTATCATTGCTATGCTAGTTGCTTCGTTCTATCGCTATGCTGCGCTACCTATCATTTGCTCTTCAAGCCTCGCAAATTGCCATGAACCTCTAACCTTTGACAACCTTCCTAGCAAGATGTTGTTTGGCTATGTTACCACTTTGCTCAGCCCCTCTTATAGCGTTGCTAGTTGCAGGTGAAGTTGAAGATTGCTCCATGGTGGACAGGGTTATGTTGGGATATCACAATATCTCTTATATTGTTAATGCATCTATATATTTGGTAAAGGGTGCACTACTAGGGAAAAGGCTAGCAGCAGCGCGGGTTTTAGATGTATCAGTAGCGCGAGTACCCGCGCTACTAATACGGTGCTACAGCTAACTCATAGCAGTAGCGCGTGTGCACCCGCGCTACTGCTACACAAGTGTAGCAGCAGCGCGGTTAGGGAAAGCTCGCTACAGCTAACTCATAGCAGTAGCGCGTGTGCACCCGCGCTATGTTACCGCTTTGCTCAGCCCGCTCTTTGGCTTGACGCGCTACTGCTATTGAGGCGGTGCTGCTAACTTTTGAACACTCGCTACTGCTAATTTAAGTAGTTTTTTTGGCATGTTTGTTTTGTATTTGAACCGGCTTTGTAGAAGAATCTTTAGCACATAGAAATGTCATCATGATACACATACAAATGCCTGCGAGACCACAAATGTAATCATAGCATGTACATACAAATAGTCTCTTCATAATCATCATCCAACACAAAGTGATATCTTGTCATCATCTCGAAAATAGCAATACATGCAAGTCTCGAATACTTGCAACTACAACAACGTCATCCATCTAAAGAAAGGTATACGCAAGAAGTGCTATCACTATGAGTGAGAGCGGAACCATGCAGTACATGAGGTGGCGGTTACGAGTCCTCTCTCACGCTAGCGTGAACCTCAAGTAACTAGCTTCTCCTTCTTGTCTGCTTTTGAAGCCTTTATGGCTGGCGCCCGTGAACCCATTCACTTGCGCCTGACACTCATGCCACTCGTTGTACACCCCCGGAACCTTCCCTTTGTACATGACATAGCATTTCCATCTTGCCATCAAGAAACTAGGTACCTGTTAGAGATGCATATGTTCATGAAGAGGATGTACAATCATATATATGCAACAAAATATACTAGAGCAACACCAAAAAAGAAAGGTTAGCAACTAGATGCAACATATACAGTACGCAAATTAACTAACTAGAGGTACGCAGGTCATCGTACGCAAACTAACAAAGTAGCGTTACGCAAGTTTGGCAGGGACCGTGGACATCACAAAGTTTCATCGCTACAACAAGTATACAAGTTCAACCGACACATATCATCATCATCGGCATCATAAATCACTAGAAGTTCCATCCTTACATATCATCGAGGACGAACCCTAGCTTCTTGAACGGCATGCGGTCTAGACATTGCATGCCTATGCGAGTTCGGACGTCAGTTCGCGATATAGGGCCGTGGTGGAACATCCCCTTCTCATCGACGACTTCTTTCATGATGATCGTCGCAATGTCGCTTTGGATGCGAAAGAAGTCATCTCTAAGTTTATAATTCGTTTCTCCATGAGATTCTAGCCACTTGTGGATATGATCATCATTTCTGCTGTTAATGTGAAGCTTTTGGTGATCCGTGTTGAACTGAACATGAGATGGACGATGTAGAATCCATCCTTCTTGCTTGGTTTTGGGACATGGATGCAGGAGAAGTTAGTTTTATGCGCGAAACCCATCTTCTTGTTCCTTTGTTTCTTGATATGCACGTGGCCACCTCTAAAGCTGAAGCCTTGGAGAGCATCATCTAGAATATTCATTATGTGGGTGTAGTCCTTTTTCTCGTAGTCTCTGGAAGGGTCAAAATACACGGCGTGGGAGACTTGCGGGTAAAGAACGATAAGGACGGCGCGCCTGTTGCTCTGGGAAAAGACACCTCAAATTATTCCCCATATGAGAGAGAAGGAATGATTGAAATGTACGAAAGGGTTGTCCGGAACTGACTTACTTTGGATGATAAGGCACGAGGACAATTTCCCGGTCCTTATTCTGTACCATGAAGTTTTGGAGGTACTCCCTAGCAGTTTCACGCTCAAAGTCGTCGAGACTCAAGAAAGACTCATGCATGTAGTATGGATCCGCCACACAGATTTGCGAGACTTCTTCACTCTTCATGACGGAGCTCATATGTAGCGCAAAAAGGCGGACAATAGTAAAATCAAGCCGCCTTGTTAGAAACATCTCAAAGATATGGTCAAACCGCAGGAAGAACACCTCTGCGGGCCGTGTGTCGACGTAGCACTTCCCCTCAGGCACACGAGCCGCGTATGTCGGATATCCTGGATCCTTTGAGGCTAGTAGGCTTTTCTTAGTCGACATCACATGGTCGTGCAGTCTCCTGAGATCCCCTGATAGTGCCTCCAGTGGTTTCGGCGGTAGCATCGGCTCGCCCGTGAGATGGAACATGACCGCACCTTTCACGGGTACACGCTCTTCAGAATGCATCGTCTGGCTGCTGTGTGCTCTGGCTTGTTTGGAGGCAGTTACCTTCCCCGATCTCTTCCTCTCCTTTTTCTTGGGCACACCTTCCAGACCCTTCCTTAACCCCTGCCCAAGTGTTCCCGGGCTAAGTACTGTACGACCCTCGCGCCCGGCTAGTTGAGCCTGTGTTGAGGCAGCATCTTCAGGCGTGTCCTGTGAGGATTTCATGAAGAGAGACTTTTTGCAATCCATGGTACGGCCCTGCCCAGGCATATCATCCATATCCTCATTAGCAAGCTGATAGCCCGATTCGTCATATGGTTGACTCATCATATCTATGTCACAGTCATACGCGTTTGTATTGAGGTAATCCATAGGGTCGACCTCCGTCTCATCATCCATTCTCTGTTCTACAGGAGAAATTACATCAGCCAGTAGTAGTGCACTCTCTTCATCATGTCGTCCGCCGCTCTCACCCGGCACTACTACAGGAGCTGGTAATTGCGTAGGTGGGGTGGTGGTCTCCGCACATGCTTGTTGATGTGTGGTAGTTATTGGTGTGCTCTCGGCCGGCTCCAGACGAATAAGATTCTTTGGCCATAGCAGCACCCAACCCTTGCAGCGTCCAATCCGCGGCGGGATCTCGTCGTCCGCTCCCACATGCTGTACTGGAGGAGGCAAATCCTCGTGCCCCGATTTCACACTGGTCAAGCTAACCCTGAAGTGCCCAGCGGGGATCGGCTAGTTGTGGAATGTGCGTTGAGAGGGGTCCATTATCATCCCCTTTCCCACGTCCACCTTCTGGCCTTTGATCAAGTAGAGTATGGTGCATGGGGTTTCTTTCGCCTGCAAACACATATGTCTGTGGTGTAAAACAACCGAAAGGCAACAAAAATGGAATATTATCTATATATATATATATATATATATATGTTGGTGCGACATGTAATTAGCGTGACGGCGTCGAGCTCAGCCAAAGACGAAGGCCCACCTAGCGCGCCTGAGACTGAGGACGGGTTGCTATGAGCGGGAGCGGCTGCGAGAGGAGGCCCGGTTGCTTGAGCAAGTGATGGTGCGATGGTGTTGTTGTTCATGGAGTTGCTCGCGACGAAACTGGGCATCGGGAAATCATGTACCGTCTTGTCTGGATTTTCCTTCGCCCAGTTGATGATAACTGGAACCAAGTTAGTAGCAAAATCATTTCTGCAGCCAGTTACAGCTGCATTGACTGCCTGCTGTAGCAACTCATATTTGTCCTCGGCTGCTTTTTTCGCGTCCTCAGCTGCTTTTTTCTCGACCGCAAGCTTCACCTTTGCATCGATGTCCGCCTGACTAAACTTCTTTTTCTGCTTCTTGGCCTCCGGGCCGTCGTTGTAAAACACCTTCCACGTGGTGCCGTCTCCAGCGCCGTGCACACGACCATATTGCGGCCGTTGGTCCAACGGGAGTCCCTTAAGTTCGTTCAAGGCCCGGTTGAGAGGGGTGTCCCACTTGGGCCTCATCGGAGAAGTAGGGCTTTCTGCTGCAAGCCGGTGTTGCTTCTCCAGTAGTCTAATCAATTTCCTCGTGATCTTGTCCGTGTAAAAAACCTTTTTCTCCTTGTCCCACTTGTAGCGGGCCCTGATGAAGTCATGCTCCAAGGGGTTGGTGAACTTCGCGAAGGGGTCTGGGAGACCCGCGGCTTCACGTTCCGCGTCCTCCTTATCCCATATGGGCCTTTTACCAAGGTAGCCACGGCTTCCGAGGCGATGCGTCCCCGTGTTCCTTTGCTGAAGGCTTTTGAATTTCGTAGCCTTAGCCTTGGCTGCCTCGGTAGCGCAAGTGTCCTTGAACTTTTCGAACTCCTCTTCCGTAAGTGTCAGATTTTCCTCTAGAATCTTGGACAGGGGTTCATCAGCCTCAATAGCTCGTTTCACCCTCCCTTTCCAGGAGGCCAAATCATTGCTGAACATGCCCATGGCGTGATTGTTAATCTTTTTCATCTTCGGATCATCCCATGGTTGTTCTATGTTATCATCCCGGTCGGGGAACTTGAATCTCTTGTGCAGCTTCGTTAGGAGCAACTGCGTCAAATGTTCTTTACTCCTTAAGTCATCGTCGTTGATGCTCGCGCATTCCCGTAGGATGCATCCTACTTGGTTCCCATAGCACTTGCGAGGTTCTTTTGGCTCTAACGGCTCAAACTTGCCAGGTGCCATCTTTGTGATCACAAGTCGTCCAATCCCTAGTTTGTTAGGTTTTCGTATCCTCTGCTTCTTATGCTTCCTCTTTTCGGTATCGGCATCGGGGCCGGTACCTTCCCCGCCGGTACCTTCCCCACCGGTCTCGGCGCCGCCATCGGTGCCGGCGCCGTCGGTGCCGGCGCCGTCGGTGTCGATGTCGGCGTCAGTACCATCATCGAGGCCGACCTGCAAACCTTGCTTAGCAGTCAAATAGTCGAGGTACTCTTGTTCACCCTCATAATCCATCTCGTCTGCATCTTGGTCAGAAGGCCCAGTTTCTTCGTTGTTCGACATGTTTCCTATGATTAAGTGGCCTCATTTATTTCTAAAAGTATGAATAAATGAGAAATGACATAAAAAGAAATCTATGTCCCAGCACTCGATATGCCAACTATGTAGCTCAAATCATGCCTTCATTCACGGGAAATTTCGGCATGACCTTTGCTAAAAAATGAACATATCGAGTGCCTGAAATTCACCGAAACGGAAATGAATCAACATTCCGGCGTAACATAGGCCACTCGAATCATTTTCCAAACATGACATGTCCAACACATGACATATGCACATATCACATGTCCAGTTCAAATTTCCATATAAATTCAGCTAATTTTGAAACCTAGCTAAATTCATAACTAAATAGATAACCTAATTAATTAACATGAAGAACCCTAGCAGAGAGGGGGGGGTTTACAGAGAGTGCAGGGGCGAGGAGGCAGGCCCGACGACGGCCGGCAGGGGAGAGCAGGGAGGCGAGGGCCGACGGGTCGGGGGCGAGCGCGCCGGGGTCGGG
>NC_057810.1:97674683-97681170 GCF_018294505.1 Triticum aestivum
GTGGGGATTTGGGGGGAAATGGCGGGATGAAGCTGCAGGGCGAGTGAGAATTTTGGGTTAAGTGAACATAGCAGTAGCGCCTTATGTCAAAACGCGCTGCTACTAAATTCTGTAGCTGCAGCGGTTTATGAGAAACTCGCTACTACTATGATCTATAGCTGCAGCGGTTTATGGGAAACACGCTACTACTAAGATCTGTAGCTGCAGCGTTTTATGGGAAACACGCTACTACTGCCGTCGCTACTGCCAGTTTTCCTTTTTCTTTTCCTTTATTTTATCCCACTTTTATTTCCCGAGGGCAGTGAACGAAGGGAGGCGATATATATTGCATCATTTGATGGTTAAATATGTATGCAAAATAGGAACATATATATTACACATCATTGGACCCATGCATAATAATGGCTAAGTGTGTACACAAAATAGGAACATATATATATTACACATCATTGGACCCATAACATACGTTTCCTTAGTGCTGACGTTTTCGTTTTTGAGTCAGCTTCTTTCCCTTCTTGTTCGTCGAAGAATAATTGAGCCCCTCATTGTGACTTTGCCTTTTCCATGGAGTACGATTTTTCTTAGGTAATGTAGTATTGATTCTTCTTTTGACATATACTTCATCATCATCGTCATCTTCCCTCATTGGGTTGTCGTACTGATCATAGTCTTCCTCGTTGGCGACTCCATCCATTCCAATGATGTTCCTTTTGCCTCTCCTCACGACAACACGGCTGGGATTGCGCGGGTCAGTTATGAAGAAGCATTGTGTCACGTGCTTAGCGTGTACCCATGGCTCGTTTTTTGCGATAGCGTTCACGGTAGTGCTCTTGGCGTCGGGTATAGTCATGGTAGTGAACATCCGTCTTTCTCTTTCGACATTCTTAGCCCATCTGACACTGAACATCGTCGTGTTGTGCAGTCCAGAGTAGTCAAGCTCCCAGATCTCCTCGACCCTTCCATAAAATCGTTCAGTTGTGCTGTTTTCACTGCTGGTCATGCATTCCATCGTCACCCCTGAGTTATGATCATCACTGTCCATATCTTTTGTCTCCGTGTAGAACGTGTATCCATTGATATCATATGCCTGATAGGTTACGAGGTTGGGCGAGGGGCCATGTGCTAAGGCGTATATGAGCAATCCGTCCTTAGAGCCCTCCTCCGGGGGATTAGCAATAATATGCTCTTTGAACCAATGCAGGAAAGTGGAGTTGTGCTCTCTAGTAACTTCGGCGTCCGTCCTGCATACCCCCCGGTCATGATACTTCTTTGCGATAATTTCTTTGTGCAGTGCCACGAAAGGATCTACCTCGTTTAGGTGTTGTAGCACTACCAAGTTTGCTCTGTCAAAGTCACTGCATCGATCTGAGTATGCCACGTGCAGTTCCCTGCGACTGTTGCAGTGACCATCTCCTTCGAGCCTCCCATCGTGCTTGTTAACGGGCAAACCAACACTAACACCAGGCGGCTGGTCTGCGCCATATAGAAAATTCTCACAGAAAGAGATGCACTCTTGTGCCAAATAGCCCTAGACGATGCTTCCATCCGGACGGGACATGTTACGAGCGAATCCTTTGATGATCCCATTCATCCTCTCAAAGATACCCCAGGTCTATTATGTCATCCACAATATGGACACACAGATGCACCATCACGTCGAAGAACGCAGGCGGGAAGTACATCTCAAGCTCATTCAGTATCACAACGATCTCTTCCTGTAGCCTTTGGAGCTGGTTCACACTGATCGACTTTCGAGAGATGATGTCGAAAAAGTTGTAGAGACCAATAAGCGTGTCACGGACGTGCTTGTCCATTATCCCTCTAAGGGCAACAGGTAGTATCTGCGTCATCATCACATGACAGTCATGAGACTTCATCCCGCTGAACCTTTTCTTGTCCGTGTCTAGATATCTGCTTATCTTGCCACAGTAACCGGAACTAACTTTCACTCTAGTAAGGCACTTAAAGAATTGATTGATCTCAGCCTGACTTAAGGTGAAGCAAGAGGGGGGGCAATAGTCCTTTTTCTTTAATTTTTTGCCCTTCTTCTCCCGTGCCTCTGTCTCCGTCTCTGTCTCGTCTGACATTTTACGGGGCGGCATGTGCAGATCTTCCCTGATTTTCAAATCTTGCAAGTCTTTTCTTGCCTTCGACCCGTCCTTGGTCTTATCCGGCATGTTCATCAGTGTTGCGAGCAAGCTCTCAAAGACATTCTTACAGATATGCATTTGATCAAGGCAATGAGGTGTATCGAGTTTGTGCCAGTACTCCAAGTCCCAGAACACAGACCTTGTCTTCCATACCTTCAGCAGCGGCTCCGACGCCTTTCTCATTGTTTTTCCAGGCACGGGGCACTCCTTCCAGTTTTTCAACAGCTCATCGATTTCGGCACCGCTCCGCTTACGTGGAGGTCCTCGATGCTTAGCGTGACCATTGAATAGATCTCCACGGTTTCTCCACGGGTCGTCCTGTTCAAGCCATCTTCGATGCCCCATGTACACGATTTTCCCAGACCCGCCATCTTTCCTTGACGTTAGCTGCTGAGACGTTGTATCATCCATGCACCGCGTGCATCCGCAATACCCATGGCACACCTGGCCTGCCACATATCTATAACCGAGATAGTCTTGCACTGTCGTGATCAGCGCGGCTCTCATGTTGAAATACTCACCTTTCCTGGCGTCCCATGTCTTGGCCGGTGTTTTCCATAACGTGTCTAACTCCTCTTGAAGTAGCCCCAGATACAAATTAATATTATTTCCTGGTTGTTTCGGCCCTTGAATAAGCATGCTCATGTGAATGTACTTCGATTTCATGCACAACCAGGGGGGGAGGTTGTACATCCATACAAACACGGGCCATGTACTATGGTTGGTGTTCTGGTTGCCAAACGGATTCATGCCATCGGTACACGCGCCGAGCATGATGTTCCTTGCATCACATTCAAAATACCGATAGAAGCTGTTCAACGCTCTCCACTGGCTTCCATCCTTCACGTGTCTCAGCTTCGGATCATCCCCATCGTCGGGCTTCTTCCTCTCCGCATGCCAGCACATGAGCTTTGCTTCCTTGGGATCTACAAAATACCTCTGGAGACGGAGAGTGATCGGTAAGTACCATACAACTTTCTGGGGACATTTTTTCCCGGCCTTCTTGTATCGAGAAGCATTGCACACCGGACAGCTTGTTTTTTCCGCGTGCTCCTTTCGATAAATTATGCAATCGTTGATGCATGCATGGTATCTAACATGTGGCAGATCAAGAGGGCACACGATCTTCTTGGCCTCATCAACACTAGTAGGACATAGATTACCCGCGGGAAGAACATCCTTTAGGTACTTGAGATGGTCATCGAGGCTAGTGTAGGCCATTTGTTTTTAGCCTTCGTATTCAGGAGTTGGAGTGTGAAACTCAACTGGGTCACCTCAGGATTGCAACCATCATACAATGGAGTGTTCGAGTCTACCACCAGTTGCCCCAGCTTAGGCTCCTCTCTAGAAGCAGCTCTCTGAGTACTCGTCTCCTTGTGAAGCAATGCTTGAACATGAGGGTCCCGCACAATTGAACTTAGTACCGATGAACTCTGCTGCGTGGAGTCCATGTCATTCTCTCTGCCGCCATGTCCGGCTCCTTATCCTTCGCCATGTCCGGCCCCTTCTCCGCCGCCATGTCCGGCCTCTTCCCCGCCGCCATTATTGATCATCTCTTCGTCTTGCCCCGTGTCATCATTGCCTGCCCCGTCGGCATCCTCAACATCGTCATCCTCATCTTCAATTATCCACCGAGTATAGCCATCCATGAAACCAGTCATGAGCAGGTGCGCTTCGACACGACCATCGTCATGGGGGTCGAGCCAAACTATTCCTTTGCATTTTTGACACGGACATAAAACCTCTGTCCGGTTATTTTCTTTCATGTCTTGCACCGCCGACCGCAACCACCTGTCCACCATCGTTCCACTGACCATCGTCAACTCTACACGGTAATAAAAAAAAATTGATTGTAAAAATGCATGCATTCATCAAAGTCATAATTTTTTTGGCATGACCTTCCCTAAAAATAGGACATATATGGATCTAGAGTTTGCCCGGAATTCGCCGAAACGGAAATAAATCGACATTTCGGCAAAACATAGGCAACTCAAAAGCACAATTTGGCGGCATCAACTCATGCCACACACACAATTTCCACAAGCATATCACACACACATAAACACATTTCCATTTTGCAAAAGCACGAAATTTTCATCACCTCTATCTCGATCGAGATCGAGCACACGGTGGAGATGTTGTAGGGAGATCAAAAGTGCACAAAGCTCTTCTTGACAAAGATAGATCTAGTTAGGGGGCAAATAGGTCACTTAACTAAATCCTACATCTACCTAGCTACCTAATTTGGGAGGAGACAACCTCAACTAGTGGAGGGGGAAGGAAAAAGAGAAAGGAGATGCATTAATGGAGGTGGTGTAGTTATGTAGGAGTAATGAAGAGAGAGAAGGTGGATAGAGAAGAGAGAGAGTAATGGGGGAGAAGTATTGAGAAGAAGAAGAGTGAGAGTGGGAGCATGTGGTGGAGGGAAGAGAGGAGAGGGGGAGGTAGGGGGAAGGGATAAGAGGAGGGGGAGGGGAGGGACGGGTGGGGAAAGGTGTTGGGTTGGTGCCCGTTAGCACTAGCGCGGGGGAGAAAACGCGCTGCTGCTAAGCATTTAGCAGCAGCGCGCTTTGCGGTACGGCGCTACTGCTAACTGGGACAAAAAATTGTGGCAATTTGAAACTTACCAGCAGCGATCTCGAAAAAAGCGCGCTACTGCTACATACTTAGCAGTAGCACTGTTCTCTCGACCGCGCTACTGCTACTTAGAGTTAGGTGAACACCGCCGGTCGACATTTGTAGCAGCGCATTTCTGGCCGAGCGCGCTACTGCTAAATCCTTATCAGCAGCGAGTTTACGTAACACGCGCTACAACTAATTAGCAGCAGCGCCCCATTTTGAACCGCGCTGCTGCTAAGATTCTGTGTATAGGCTTTTCCCTAGTAGTGGTGGAAGGCTCGGCCTTATGCCTGGTGTTTTGTTCCACTCTTGCCTCCCTAGTTTCCTTCATACCGGTATTATGTTCCCGGATTTTGCGTTCCTTACGCGGTCGGGTGATTTATGGGACCCCCTTGACAGTTTGCTTTGAATAAAACTCCTCCAGCAAGGCCCAACCTTGGTTTTACCATTTGCCTCACCACCACCTACTTTTCCCTTGGGAGTCTCTCTCTCGAGGGTCATCTTTATTTTAGTCCCCCCGGGTCAATGCTTGTCTAAGTGTTGGTCCAAACTAGAGCACCGTGCGGGACCATCCCTTGGCAACTTGGGTTACGTCGGTACATGTACGCTTCGCTTATCCGGTGTTGCCCTGAGAACAAGATATGTGGAGCTCCTATCGGGATGTCGGCGCATCGGGCGGTCTTGCTGGTTTTGTTTTACCATTGTAGAAATGTCTTGTAAACTAGGATTCCGAGATTGATCGGGTCTTCCTGGGAGAAGGAATATCCTTCGTTGATCGCGAGAGCTTATCATGGGCTAAGTTGGGACACCCCTGCAGGGTATAAACTTTCGAGAGCCGTGCCCGCGGTTATGTGGCAGATGGGAATTTGTTGATGTCCGGTTGTAGATAACTTGACACCAGATCCGAATTAAAATGCATCAACCGTGCATGTAGCCGTGATGGTCTCTTCTCAGCGGAGTCCGGGAAGTGAACACGGTTTCCGTGTTATGTTTGACGTAAGTAGGAGCTCAGGATCACTTCTTGATCATTACTAGTTGACGACCGTTCCTTTGCTTCTCTTCTCACTCTTATTTGCGTATGTTAGCCACCATATCTTGCTTAGTCGCTGCTGCAACCTCACCACTTTACCCCTTCCTTTCCCATTAAGCTTTGCTAGTCTTGATACCCATGGTAATGGGATTGCAGAGTCCTCGTGGCTCACAGATTACTACAACAACAGTTGCAGGTACAGGCTATGCGATGATCATGACGCGAGAGCGGTCTTTACTTGTTTGGAGTTCTTCTTCTGCTTCTTCTTCGATCAGGGGATAGGTTCCAGGTCGGCAGCCTGGGCTAGCAGGGTGGATGTCGTTTGAGTTTCTGTTTGCGTTTCATCCGTAGTCGGATGGTGCTCTGATGTATGATGATGTTGTATTCGTGTGGCATTGTATGCCTTATGTATGTATCCCCATCTATTATGTTATGTTGATGTTATGATATCCACCTTGCAAAAGCGTTCCAATATGTGGGTCTATCCTTGGTGGGACCTTTGAGTTCCTTTTGGATAGGGTCGCATATTGGGTCTATCCCGGTTACGTTGTGACGTTTGGTAGTACCCAAAGTGTTCCTCCGGTAAACGGGAGTTGCATAATTCTCATAGTTACAGGAACATGTATAAGTCATGAAGAAAGCAATAGCAATATACTAAACGATCAAGTGCTAGGCTAACGGAATGGGT
>NC_057810.1:97681180-97689355 GCF_018294505.1 Triticum aestivum
TCTTATTCAAGTATCCTTTCATGCTTTGCAGAATAATTCTACATTATTTCCGATCAACAATATGTCATTCACATATACTTATCAAAAATGTTGTAGTGCTCCCACTCACTTTTTTGTAAATACAGGCTCCACCGTAAGTCTGTACAAAACTATATGCTTTGATCGACTTATCAAAGCGTATATTCCAACTCTGAGATGCTTGCACCAGTCCATAAATGGATCACTGGAGCTTGCACATTTTGTTAACACCTTTAGGATTGACAAAACCTTCTGGTTGCATCATATACAACTCTTCTTTAAGATAACCATTAAGGAATGCAGTTTTGACATCCATTTGCCTGATTTCATAAATTGTGGCAATTTCTAACATGATTCGGACAGACTTAAGCATAGCTACAGTTGAGAAAATCTCATTGTAGTCAACACCTTAAACTTGTCAAAAACCTTTTTGCGACAAGTCGAGCTTTGTAGATAGTAACACTACTATCAGCATCTGTCTTCCTCTTGAAGATCCATTTATACAATATGGCTTGCCGATCATCGGGCAACTCCACCAAAGTCCACATTTTGTTCTCATACATGGATCCCATCTCAGATTTCATGGCCTCAAGCCATTTCGCGGAATCTAGGCTCATCATCGCTTCCTCATAGTTCGTAGGTTCATCATGGTCTAGTGACATGACTTCCAGAACAGAATTACCGTACCACTCTGGTGTGGACTGTACTTTAGAAGACCTACGAGGTTCTGTAGTAACTTGATCTGAAGTTTCATGATCATCATCATTAGCTTCCTCACTAATTGGTGTCGGAATCACTGGAACTGATTTCAGTGATGAACTATTTTCCAATTCGGGAGAAGGTACAAATTACCTTTATCAAGCTCTACTTTCCTCCCACCCACTTCTTTCGAGAGAAACTCCTTCTCTAGAAAGGATCCATTTTTAGCAACGAATATCTTGCCTTCGGATCTGTGATAGAAGGTGTACCCAACAGTTTCCTTCAGGTATTCTATGAAGACGCACTTCTCCGATTTGGGTTTGAGCTTAACAGGATGAAACTTTTTCACATAAGCATCGTACCCCCAAACTTTAAGAAACGACAACTTGGGTTTCTTGCTAAACCACAGTTCATATGGTGTCATCTCAATGGATTTAGATGGTGCCCTTTTAACGTGAATGCAGTTGTCTCTAATGCATAACCCCAAAATGACAATGGTAAATCAGTAAGAGACATCATAGATCGCACCATATCCAATAAAGTGCGTTTACGATGTTCGGACACACCATAACGTTGTGGTCTTCCAGGTGGTGTGAGCTGTGAAACTATTCCACATTGTTTTAATTGAAGACCAAACTCGTAACTCAAATATTCGTCTCCGTGATCAGATTGCAGAAACTTTATTTTCTTGTTACGATGATTTTTCCACTTCACTCTGAAATTCTTTGAACCTTTCAACTATTTCTGACTTATGTTTCATCAAGTAGATATACCCATATCTGCTCAAATCATCTTGTGAAGGTCAGAAAATAACGATACTTGCCACAAGCATCAACACTCATTGGATCGCATACATCGGTATGTATTATTTCCAATAAGTTTGTTGCTCGTTCCATTGTTCCGAAGAACGGAGTTTTAGTCATCTTGCCCAAAAGGCACGGTTCGCAAGCATCAAATGATTCATAACCAAGTGATTCCGAAAATCCATCTTTATGAAGTTTCTTCATGCGCTTTACACCGATATGACCCAAACGGTAGTGCCACAAATAAGTTGCACTATCATTATTAACTTTGCATCTTTTGGCATCAATATTATGAATATGTGTATCACTATGATCGAGATCCAATAAACTATTTTCATTGGGTGTATGACCATTGAAGGTTTTATTCATGTAAACAGAACAACAATTATTCTCCGACTTTAAATGAATAACTGTATTGCAATAAATATGATCAAATCATATTCATGCTCAACGCAAACGCTAAATAACATTTATTTAGGTTTAACACTTATCCCGAAAGTTTAGGGAGTGTGTGATGATGATCATATCAATCTTGGAACTACTTCCAATACTCATCGTCACTTCCCCTTCAACTAGTCTCTATTTATTCTATAACTCCTGTTTCGAGTTACTAATCTTAGCAACCAAACAAGTATCAAATACTCAGGAGCTACTATAAACACTAGTAAGGCACATATCAAGAACCTGTATATCAAATATACCTTTGTTCACTTTGCCATCCTTCTTATCCACCAAATGTTCAGAGCATTTCCGCTTCCAGTGACCATTTCCTTTGCAGTGTAAGCACTCAGTTTCAGGCTATGGTCCAGCTTTGGGCTTCTTCGCAGGAGTGACAACTTGCTTGTCTTTCCACTTGAAGTTCCCTTTCTTTCCCTTTGCCCTTTTCTTGAAACTAGTGGTCTTGTCAATCATCAACACTTGATGCTCTTTCTTGATTTCTACCTTCGTCGATTTCAATATCACGAAGAGCTCGGGAATCATTTTCGTCATCCCTTGCATACTATAGTTCATCACGAAGTTCTAGTAACTTAGTGATGGTGACTAGAGAATTCTGTCAATCACTATCTTATCTGGAAGATTAACTCCCACTTGATTCAAGCGGTTGAAGTACACAGACAATCTGAGCACATGCTCACTAGTTGAGCGATTCTCCTCCATCTTTTAGCTATAGAACTTGTTGGAGATTTCATATCTCTCAACTCGGGTATTTGCTTGAAATATCAACTTCAATTTCTGGAACATCTCATATGGTCCATGACGTTGAAAACGTCTTTGAAGTCCCGATTCTAAGCCATTAAGCATGGTGCACTAAACTATCAAGTAGTCATCATATTGAGCTAGCCAAACGTTCATAACGTCTACATCTGCTCCTGCAATAGGTTTGTCACCTAGCGGTGCATCAAGGACATAATTATTCTGTGCAGCAATGAGGATAAACCTCAGATCACGGATCCAATCCGCATCATTGCTACTAACATCTTTCAACACAGTTTTCTCTAGGAACATATCAAAATAAACATATGAAAGCAACAACGCAAGATTGATCTACAACATAATTTGCAAAATACTACCAGGACTAAGTTCATGATAAATTTACGTTCAATTAATCATATTACTTAAGAACTCCCACTTAGACAGACATCTCTCTAGTCATCTAAGTGATCACGTGATCCAAATCAACTAAACCATGTCCGATAATCACGTGAGATGGAGTAGTTTCAATGGTGAACATCACTATGTTGATCATATCTACTATATGATTCACGCTCGACCTTTCGGTCTCCGTGTTCCGAGGCCATATCTGTATATGCTAGGCTCGTCAAGTTTAACCCGAGTATTCCGCGTGTGCAACTGTTTTGCACCCGTTGTATTTGAACGTAGAGCCTATCACACCCGATCATCACGTGGTGTCTCAGCACGAAGAACTTTCGCAACGGTGCATACTCAGGGAGAACACTTCTTGATATTTAGTAAGAGATCATCTTAAAATGCTACCGTCAATCAAAGCAAGATAAGATGCATAAAGGATAAACATCACATGCAATCAATATAAGTGATATGATATGGCCATCATCATCTTGTGCTTGTGATCTCCATCTTCGAAGCACCATCGTGATCACCATCGTCACCGGCGCGACACCTTGATCTCCATCGTAGCATCATTGTTGTTACGCCATCTATTGCTTCTACGACTATCGCTACCGCTTAGTGATAAAGTAAAGCAATTACAGGGTGTTTGCATTTCATACAATAAAGCGACAACCATATGGCTCCTGCCAGTTGCCGATAACTTCGGTTACAAAACATGATCATCTCATACAATAAAATATAGCATCACGTCTTGACCATATCACATCACAATATGCCCTGCAAAAACAAGTTAGACGTCCTCTACTTTGTTGTTGCAAATTTTACGTGGCTGCTACGGGCTTTAGCAAGAACCATTCTTACCTACGCATCAAAAACCACAACGATAGTTCGTCAAGTTGGTGCTGTTTTAACCTTCGCAAAGACCGGGCGTAGCCACAATCGATTCAGCTTAAGTGAGAGAGACAGACACCCGCCAGCCACCTTTAAGCACGAGTGCTCGTAACGGTGAAACCAGTCTCGCGTAAGCGTATGCGTAATGTCGGTTCGGGCCGCTTCATCTCACAGTAATGCCGAACCAAAGTATGACATGCTGGTAAGCAGTATGACTTGTATCGCCCACAACTCACTTGTGTTCTACTCGTGCATATAACATCAACGCATAAAACCTAGGCTCGGATGCCACTGTTGGGGAACGTAGTAATTTCAAAAAAAAAATCCTACGCACACGCAAGATCATGGTGATGGCATAGCAACGAGAGGGGAGAGTGTATGTCCACGTACCCTCGTAGACCGTAAGCAGAAGCGTTAGCACAACGCGGTTGATGTAGTCGTACGCCTTCACGTTCCGACCGATCCAAGCACCAAACGTACGGCACCTCCGAGTTCAGCACACGTTCAGCTCGATGACGATCTCCGGGCTCCAATCCAGCAAAGCTTCGGGGATGAGTTCCGTCAGCACGACGGCGTGGTGATGATGATGATGTTCTACCGGCGCAGGGCTTCGCCTAAACTCCGCGACGATATGACCGAGGTGGAATATGGTGGAGGGGGGCACCGCACATGGCTAAGGAACGATCCGTAGATCAACTTGTGTCTATGGGGTGCCCCCTGCCACCGTATATAAAGGAGTGGAGGAGGGGAGGGCCGGCCCTCTCTATGGCGCGCCCTAGGGGAGTCCTACTCCCACCGGGAGTAGGATTCCCCTTTTCCTAGTCCAACTAGGAGTCCTTCCAAGTAGTAGGAGTAGGAGACAAGGAAGGGGAAGAGAGAAGGGAAGGAAGGAGGGGGTGCGGCCCCTCCCCTTAGTCCAATTCGGACTAGGCCATGGGGGGGGGGGCGCGGCCTGCCCTAGGCAGCCCCTCTCTCTTTCCCGTTTGGCCCAATAAGGCCCAATACTTCTCCCCGGCGAATTCTCGTAACTCTCCGGTACTCCGGAAAATACCCAAATCACTCGGAACCTTTCCGAACTCCGAATATAGTCATCAAATATATCGATCTTTACGTCTCGGCCATTTCGAGACTCCTCGTCATGTCCCCGATCTCATCCGGGGCTCCGAACTCCTTCGGTACATCAAAACTCATAAACTCATAATATAACTGTCATCATAACGTTAAGCGTGCGGACCCTACGGGTTCGAGAACAATGTAGAAATGACCTAGAACTATTCTCGGTCAATAACCAATAGCGGAACCTGGATGCTCATATTGGCTCCCACATATTCTACGAAGATCTTTATCGGTCAAACCGCAAAACAACATATGTTATTCCCTTTGTCATCGGTATGTTACTTGCCCGAGATTCGATCGTCGGTATCTCAATACCTAGTTCAATCTCGTTACCGGCAAGTCTCTTTACTCGTTACGTAATGCACCATCCCGCAACTAACTCATTAGTCACATTGCTTGCAAGGCTTATAGTGATGTGCATTACCGAGAGGGCCCAGAGATACCTCTTCGACAATCGGAGTGACAAAACCTAATCTTGAAATACGCCAACCCAACATGTACCTTTCGAGACACCTGTAGTACTCCTTTATAATCACCCAGTTACGTTGTGACGTTTGGTAGTACCCAAAGTGTTCCTTCGGTAAACGGGAGTTGCATAATTCTCATAGTTATAGGAACATGTATAAGTCATGAAGAAAGCAATAGCAATATACTAAACGATCAAGTGCTAGGCTAACGGAATGGGTGATGTCAATCACATCATTCTCCTAATGATGTGATCCTCTTAATCAAATGACAACACATGTCTATGGTTAGGAAACATAACCATCTTTGATTAATGAGCTAGTCAAGTAGAGGCATACTAGTGACGTTATGATTGTCTATGTATTCACACATGTATCATGTTTCCGGTTAACACAATTCTAGCATGAATAATAAACATTTATCATGAAATAAGGAAATAAATAATAACTTTATTATTGCCTCTAGGGCATATTTCCTTCACCGATACCTTAGGACCGAGACGGAAGGGAAAAGGGATGAGGTGAAACAAGAACTCAAGAGAAGGAGCAAAGAATCGAGAGCACTCGAGAAGAAGAGAGGAACGATGAGAATGACGAGAATCGAAAGCTCATGGAATCAGATAGACTATGTAACCACTCCTGTTAGAGCGAGATAAGAAACGAATAAGACTGAAAGGATTTAGGCAGCACTCCGGCTGAAACATGGAGGAATAGAACACGAGCTTGAGAGTATGGAATGATACTTGATGAAGAGATGACACTAAACATCCGGAAAGAATTGAAAGAGTTGAATGAAAAGAACGGATAAGAATGTGACAACTTGTGCCACGAATGAAATTGAAAGCATCTTTAGATGAAAGGATTGAACGGAGTTGTTGAGAAAATTCAACAACGAAAGGAATAAGCTTGTTGTGGACTTATAGATAACATCTCAAAATTATGAGGTGATCTCCGACCACAAACGGAAATGATTGGATAGCTGAGAAGAACGAAGAAATGCAAAACTCCACTTCGAAAGAATACGGAGATTTAATTGCACTTTGATATGCAGGAAGAAAGAATTTGGGCTTGGCGTTTCAATTTTGAATTCTTACGGTGGGTCGTTCAAGATTTCACTTCCTTCGTTATCATATTTATTCATTCGTTCTCTCCAAATCCTACCGGTGGTTCATGAAGACTTTCTCAAGTTTTGTGTTATATCCCCCTTAATCCTTTTCAACAATAATAAGTAGTATGCAAAATTCGTTTATCATCAATTAAATTTGATGAAGGATAAGCATACAATAAATCTTATTCTTGTTTCATCGTCGTCAAGTAAATTCTAGTATCTTTCTTCTTGCATATCAAAGTGCAATTAAATCTCCATATTCTTTCGAAGTGGAGTTTTGCATTTCTTCGTTCTGCTCAGCTATCCAATCATTTCCGTTTGTGGTCGGAGATCACCTCATAATTTTGAGATGTTATCTATAAGTCCACAACAAGCTTATTCTTTTCGTTGTTGAATTTTCTCAACAACTCCGTTCAATCCTTTCTTCTAAAGATGCTTTCAATTTCATTCGTGGCACAAGTTGTCATATTCTTATCCGTTCTTTTCATTAAACTCTTTCAATTCTTTCCGGAGGTTTTGTGTCATGTCTTCATCAAGTATCATTCCATCCTCTCAAGATCGTGTTCTATTCCTCCATGTTTCAGCCGGAGTGCTGCCTAAATCCTTCCAGTCTTATTTGTTTCTTATCTCGTTCTAACAGGAGTGGTTACATAGTCTATCTAATTCCATGAGCTTTCGATTCTCGTCATTCTCATCATTCCTCTCTTCTTCTCGAGTGCTCTCGATTCTTTGCTCCTTCTCTTGAGTTCTTGTTTCACCTCATCCCTTTTCCCTTCCGTCTCGGTCCTAAGATCTCGGGACGAGGTCTCTTGTTAGTGGAGGAGTGTTGTAACGCCCCGGATTCGTTGCGCCAGGTGTCCGCCAGTTATTCGTCGTCGTTTCCATGCCATTTGCTTGCATGTTGCACTTTTCCATGTCATCATCTGCATTTCATATCATGTCATCATGTTCATCTCTTTTTGCATACGTGTTCATCTCATGCATCCGAGCTTTTTCCCCGTTGTCCGTTTTGCAATCCGGCACTCCTATGTCCTCCGGTGTCCCCTTTTGTCTCTTGTGGTGAGCGGGTATTAAATGTTCTCGGAATGGACCGAGATTTGCCAAGCGGCCTTGGTATAGCACCGGTAGACCGCCTGTCAAGTTTCGTGCCATTTGGAGATCATTTGATACTCCAACGGTTAACCGGGTAACCGCAAAGGCCTCTTTTGTGTGCAGCCCAACACCCCCTCCAAAGTGGCCCAAAACCCAGCAAACTCCCCTCCATGCTCTGGGTCGTTCGATCACGATCGTGTGGGCAAAAACCGCTCCTCATTTGGACTCTCCTAGCTCCCTCTACCTATAAATAAGCCCCTCCCCCCGAAATTCGCGGATCAATCCCTGTCCAAACCCTAGCCCCGCTCCTCTCCGCCGCCGGACACATCCGGATCGGACCGGACATGTCCAGCCGCCGCCCGCCGGCGAACCAGGATCTGACACGTGTCGCGCC
>NC_057810.1:97691381-97695505 GCF_018294505.1 Triticum aestivum
TTAACTTGTTTTGCTCATATCTTCTAGGCCGTAGCTCCAAATCTAATGAACTTTATATGTAACTTGACTAGAATTTCGTGTAGATTGTCTTGGTGCTCTTTAACTTGCTGTTTAACAACTTCAACTTAATGTTTATTCAGTTCTGGACCAACTTTTAAACTTGCATATGAGGACTTACCGGAATTGTTATATGTTGTTCCCGGCCTCATTTAAACTTGCCTTGATGTGTTGTTCTTGTTTGCATCATATCTTGCCATGAGTAGCTTCATGTAGCTTTGTCATGCATCATGCTTGTTGTGCATCATGTCTTGTCTATGTGTGGTGTGTTTACCATGTTGTGTGCTTCTTCTCGATAGTTCCCGTTTCGTTGCGATCGTGAGGATGCGTTCGTCTACGTGTGGTTCGTTTTCGTGGCTTCATCTTATTCATGGACTCGTTCTTCTTCCTTGCGGGATTTCAGGAAAGATGACCGTTACCCTGGATCTCACTACTATCATTGCTATGCTAGTTGCTTCGTTCTATCGCTTTGCTGCGCTTCCTATCACTTGTTCTTCAAGCCTCCCAAATTGCCATGAACCTCTAACCCTTGACACCCTTCCCAGCAAACCGTTGCTTGGCTATGTTACCGCTTTGCTCAGCCCCTCTTATAGCGTTGTTAGTTGCAGGGGAAGTTGAAGATTGCTCCATGGTGGACAGGGTTATGTTGGGATATCACAGTATCTCTTATTTAATTAATGCATCTATATATTTTGTAAAGGGTGGAAGGCTCGGCCTTATGCCTGGTGTTTTGTTCGACTCTTGCCGCCCTAGTTTCCATCATACCGGTATTATGTTCCCGGATTTTGCATTCCTTACGCGGTCGGGTGATTTATGGGACCCCCTCGATAGTTCACTTTGAAGAAAACTCCTCCAGCAAGGCCCAACCTTGGTTTTACCATTTGCCTCACCACCACCTACTTTTCCCTTGGGAGTCGCTCTCTCAAGGGTCATCTTTATTATAGCCCCCAGGGCCAATGCTTGTCTAAGTGTTGGTCCAAACTAGAGCACCGTGCGGGACCATCCCTTGGCAACTTGGGTTACGTCGGTACCTGTACGCTTCGCTTATGCGGTATTGCCCTGAGAACGAGATATGTGCAGCTCCTATCGGGATATCGGCGCATCGGGCGGTCTTGCTGGTTTTGTTTTACCATTGTCGAAATGTCTTGTAAACCGGGACTCTGAGACTGATCGGGTCTTCCTGGGAGAAGGAATATCCTTCATTGATCGCGAGAGCTTATCATGGGCTAAGTTGGGACACCCCTGTAGGGTATAAACTTTCGAGAGCCGTGCCTGTGGTTATGTGGCAGATGGGAATTTGTTGATGTCTGGTTGTAGATAACTTGACACCAGATCCGAATTAAAATGCATCTACCGTGTGTGTAGCCGTGATGGTCTCTTCTCAGCGGAGTCCGGGAAGTGAACACGGTTTCCTTGTTATGTTTGACGTAAGTTGGAGTTCAGGATCACTTCTTGATCATTACTAGTTGACGACCGTTCCGTTTGCTCTCTCCTCGCTCTGATTTGCGTATGTTAGCCACCATATCTTGCTTAGTCGTTGGTGCAACCTCACCACTTTACCCCTTCCTTTCCCATTAAGCTTTGCTAGTCTTGATACCCATGGTAATGGGATTGCTGAGTCCTCGTGGCTCACAGATTACTACAACAACAGTTGCAGGTACAGGTTACGCGATGATCTTGACGCGAGCGTGATGTTTGCTTGTTTTGGAGTTCTTCTTCTGCTTTTTCTTCGATCAGGGGATAGGTTCTAGGTCGGCAGCCTGGGCTAGCAGGATGGATGTCGATTGAGCTTCTGTTTGTGTTTCATCCGTAGCCAGATGTTGATCTCATGTATGATGTATTGTTGTATTCGTGTGGCATTGTATGCCTTTTTTATGTATCCCTACCTATTTATGTAATGTTGATGTAATGATATCCACCTTGCAAAAGTGTTTCAATATGCGGGTCTATCCTTGGTGGGACCTTCGAGTTCCTTTTGGATAGGATCGCATATTGGGCGTGACAGAACTATTGGTGTTAAATCACATGGCGATGTGTACTAGATTATTGACTCTAGTGCAAGTGGGAGACTAAAGGAAATTTGCCCTAGAGGCAATAATAAAGTTGTTATTTATATTTCCTTATATCATGATAAATGTTTATTATTCAAGCTAGAATTGTATTAGCCGAAAACTTAGTACATGTGTGAATACATAGACAATCAGTATGTCACTAGTATGCCTCTACTTGACTAGCTCATTGAATCAAAGATGGTTAAGTTTCCTAGCCATAGACATGAGCTGTCATTTGATTAACATGAGTTGTCATTGTAAATGGTTTCATCGATGCTAGCTATGACACTAATCTAGATGACTCTAAGTCACAAACCGGATACATATTTATATTGAATGGTGGAGCTGTCAGTTGGTGCAGTTCCAAGCAAAGCGTCGTGGCGAGATCTACATGTGAAGCAGAGTACATGGCTACCTCGGAAGCAGTAAATGAAGGAGTCTGGATAAAGGAGTTCATATCCGATCTAGGTGTAATACCCAGTGCATCGGGTCCAATGAAAATCTTTTGGGACAATACTGGAGCAATTGCCTTGGTGAAGGAATCCAGATTTCACAAAAGAACCAAACACATCAAGAGACGCTTCAACTCCATCCGTGATCAAGTCAAGGAATGAGACATAGAAATTTGCAAAATACATACAGATCTGAATGTAGCAGACCCGTTGACTAAGCCTCTTCCACGCGCAAAACATGATTAGCACCAAGACTCCATGGGTGTTAGATTCATTACAATGTAATCTAAATTATTGACTCTAGTGCAAGTGGGAGACTAAAGGAAGTATGCCCTAGAGGCAATAATAAAGTTGTTATTTTATATTTCCTTATTCATGATAAAGATTTATTATTCATGCTAGAATTGTATTGATCAGAAACCTAATTACATGTGTGAATATATAAACAAACATCGTGTCCCTAGTGAGCCTTTCTTTGACTAGATCGTTCATTAAAGATGGTTAAGGTTTCCTGACCATGGACATGAGTTGTCATTTGATAACGGGATCACATCATTAGGAGAATGATGTGATGGACAAGATGAAGGAAATATGCCCTAGAGGCAATAATTGAGTTGTTATTTATATTTCCTTATATCATGTTAAGTGTTTATTATTCATGCTAGAATTGTATTAACCGGAAACTTAGTACATGTGTGAATACATAGACAAACAGAGTGTCACTAGTATGCCTCTGCTTGACTATCTCACTGAATCAAAGATGGTTAAGTTTCCTAGCCATAGACATGAGTTGTCATTTGATTAACAGGATCAGATCATTAGAGAATGATGTGATTGACTTGACACATTCTGTTAGCTTAGCACTTGATCATTTAGTATGTTGCTATTGCTTTCTTGATGACTTATACATGTTCCTATGACTATGAGATTATGCAACTCCCGAATACCATAGGAACACTTTGTGTGCTACCAAACGTCACAACATAACTGGTGATTATAAAGGTGCTCTACAGGTGTCTCCGATGGTGTTTGTTGAGTTGGCATAGATCAAGATTAGGATTTGTCACTCCGATTGTCGGAGAGGTATCTCTGGGCCCTCTCGGTAATGCACATCAATATAGGCCTTGCAATCAATGTTACGTGATGATGCATTATGGAACGATTAAAGAGACTTGCCGGTAAAAAGATTGAACTAGGTATTGAGATACCCACGATCGAATCTCGGGCAAGTAACATATCGATGACAAAGTGAACAACGTATGTTGTTATGCGGTTTGACCGATAAAGATCTTCATAGAATATGTGGGAGCCAATATGAGCATCCAGGTTCCGCTATTGGTTATTGACTGGAAACGTGTCTCGGTCATGTCTACATAGTTCTTGAACCCGTAGGGTCCGCACGCTTAACGTTCGGTGACGATCGGTATTATGAGTTTATGTGATCACAGACATGACGAGGAGTCTCAAAATGGTCGATACATAAAGATTGATATATTGGACGACTATATTCGGACACCTGAAGAGTTCCGGGTGGTTTCGGATAAAACCGGAGTGCCGGAGGGAT
>NC_057810.1:97695565-97697070 GCF_018294505.1 Triticum aestivum
GGAGAGAGAGAGGGCAGCAACCCAGGAGATACAGCCGGCCTCCCCCGATTGCTCCTTTATATAGGGGGGCAGGGGGCACCCTAGGACACACAAGTTGATCAGTTGATCTTTTAGCCATGTGCGGTGCCCCCCTCCACCATAATCCACCTCGGTAATATCATAGCGGTGCTTAGGTGAACCCTGCGTCGGTAGCATCATCAACACCGTCATCGCGCCGTCGTGCTGATGGAACTCTCCCGCGAAGCTCTGGTGGATCGTGAGTTCGTGGGACGTCGCCGAGCTGAATGTGTGCAGAACTCGGAGGTGCCGTGTGTTCGGTACTTGGATCGGTCGGATCGTGAAGACGTACGACTACATCAACCGTGTTGTCATAACACTTCCACTTATGGTCTACGAGGGTACATAGACAACACTCTCCCCTCCCGTTGCTATGCATCACCATGTTCTTGCGTCTGCATAGGAATTTTTTTGAAATTACTACGTTCCCCAACACAAGACCCATCCGTTATCTTAGCATTATGATCATTCAATTTTATTGCTATTGCTTTCTTCATGTCAAATACATGTTCCTTTGACTACGAGATTATGCAACTCCCGGATACGGGAGGAATGCCTTATGTGCTATCAAACGTCACAACATAACTGGGTGATTATAAAGATGCTCTACAGGTATCTCCGAAGGTATTTGTTGAGTTGGCATAGATCGAGATTAAGATTTGTCACTCCGAGTATCGGAGAGGTATCTCTGGGCCCTCTTGGTAATACACATCATAAGCTTGCAAGCAAATGACTATGGAGTTACTGACGAGCTGATGTATTACATAACGAGTAAATAGACTTCCAGGTAACGAGATTGAACTAGGTAGGAATATACTGCGATCGAATCTCGGGCAAGTAACATACCGATAGACAAAGGGAATAACGTATGTTGTCATAACTGTTCGACCGATAAAGTTATTCGTAGAATATGTAGGAGCCAATATGGGTGTCTAGGTTCCGCTATAGGTTATTGACCAGAAAGGTGTCTCGTCATATCTACATAGTTCTCAAACACGTAGGGTCTGCACACTTAATGTGTTGGGGAACGTAGTAATTTCAAAAAAATTCCTACGCACATGCAAGATCATGGTGATGCATAGCAACGAGAGGGGAGAGTGTGTCCACGTACCATCGTAGACCGAAAGCGGAAGCGTTATGACAACGCGGTTGATGTAGTCATACGTGTTCATGATCCGACCGATCCAAGCACCGAACGTACGGCACCCCCGTGTTCTGCACACGTTCAGCTCGATGACGTTCTCCGGACTCTGATCCAGCAGGGTGTCTGGGATGAGTTCCGTCAGCACGACGGTGTGGTGACGATGATGATGCTCTACCGGCGCAGGGCTTCGCCTAAACTCCGCGACGATATGACCGAGGTGGAATATGGTGGAGGGGGGCACCGCACACGGCTAAGGAACGATCCGTAGATCAACTTGTGTGTCCTGGGGTGTCCCCCTGCCCCC
>NC_057810.1:97697655-97698558 GCF_018294505.1 Triticum aestivum
CCCCCATATATAAAGGAGCAAGGGGGGAGGCCGGCCGGCCCTAGGGCATGCGCCAAGGAGGGGGAAGTCCTCCTCCTAGTGGGAGTAGGACTCCCCTTTCCTAGTCCCACTAGGAAGGAGGAAGGGGGAAGGAAACAGAGGGAGAGGGAGAGGGAAAGGGGGGCCGCGCCCCCTCCCCTAGTCCAATTCGGACTCCTCAAGGGGGAGGGCGCCACCTCCTGGGCTGCTGCCCTCTCTCTCCCCTCAGGCCCACTAAGGCCCATTACTTCTCCCGGGGGGGTTCCGGTAACCCTCCGGCACTCCGGCTTTCTCCGAAATCACCCGGAACACTTCCGGTGTCCGAATATAGTCGTCCAATATATCAATCTTTATGTCTCGACCATTTCGAGACTCCTCGTCATGTCCGTGATCACATCCGGGACTCCAAACAAACTTCGGTACATCAAAACTTATAAACTCATAATAAAACTGTCATTGTAATGTTAAGCGTGCGGACCCTATGGGTTCGAGAACTATGTAGACATGACCTAGACCTGCCCATGGTGCGCCATTAGTATCTTCCCTCCTTCAAAATTCAAAATAAGTCAAAAAAATAAAAAAAATTACTAATGGCGCACCTGACCATGGTGCGCCATTAGTATCTTCCCGCCTTCAAAATTCAAAATAAATAAAAAAAATAAAAAAAATTACTAATGGCGCACCCTCCCGCGGTGCGCCATTAGTATGCCGTATATATGGCTGTTCCTCTCCTCCTCTCTTCATTTCATCTTCGCTTCTCTCCTCCACCATACTTCTCCTCTCCGGTGACCTCCTCCTCCTCTGCGGCGACCTCCTCCTCCCACCTCCCTCCTCCCTCCTCCCTCCTTCCCTCCCCCACCCTCCCCTCCCCTCCCCTCATGGTTT
>NC_057810.1:97701361-97708735 GCF_018294505.1 Triticum aestivum
ATCCGTAGATCAACTTGTGTGTCCTCGGGTGCCCCCCTTCCCCCGTATATAAAGAGCAAGGGGGGAGGCCAGCCGGCCCTAGGGGGCGCGCCAAGGAGGGGGAAGTCCTCCTCCTAGTGGGAGTAGGACTCCCCTTTCCTAGTCCCACTAGGAAGGAGGAAGGGGGAAGGAAAGAGAGGGAGAGGGAGAGGGAAAGGGGGGCCGCGCCCCCTCCCCTAGTCCAATTCGGACTCCTCAAGGGGGGGGGGCACCTGCTGGGCTGCTGCCCTCTCTCTCCCCTCAGGCCCACTAAGGCCCATTACTTCTTCCGGGGGGTTCCGGTAACCTCCGGCACTCCGGTTTTCTCCGAAATCACCCGGAACACTTCCGGTGTCCGAATATAGTCGTCCAATATATCAATCTTTATGTCTCGACCATTTAGAGACTCCTCGTCATGTCTGTGATCACATCCGGGACTCCGAACAAACTTCGGTACATCAAAACTTATAAACTCATAATAAAACTGTCATCGTAACGTTAAGCGTGCGGACCCTACAGGTTCGAGAACTATGTAGACATGACCTATAACTGTTTCCGGTCAATAACCAATAGTGGAACCTGGATGTTCATATTGGCTCCTACATATTCTTCGAAGATCTTTATCGGTCAAACCGCGTAACAACATACATTGTTCCCTTTGTCATCGGTATGTTACTTGCCCGAGATTCGATCGTCGGTATTCAATACCTAGTTCAATCTCGTTACCGGCAAGTCTCTTTAATCGTTCCATAATACATCATTCTGTAACTAACTCATTAGTAACAATGCTTGCAAGGCTTAAGTGATGTGTATTACCGAGAGGGCCCAGAGATACCTCTCCGACAATCGGAGTGACAAAACCTAATCTCAAATTACGCCAACCCAACATGTACCTTTGGAGACACCTGTAGAGCACCTTTACAATCACCCAGTTACGTTGTGACGTTTGGTAGCACACAAAGTGTTCCTCCGGTAAACGGGAGTTGCATAATCTCATAGTTGTAGGAACCTTGTATAAGTCATGAAGAAAGCAATAGCAACATACTAAACGATCAAGTGCTAGGCTAACAGAATGGGTCAAGTCAATCACATCATTCTCCTAATGATGTGATCTTGTTAATCAAATGAAAACACATGTCTATGGTTAGGAAACATAACCATCTTTGATTAATGAGCTAGTCTAGTAGAGGCATACTAGTGACATTATGTTTGTTTATGTATTCACACATGTATCATGTTTCCAGATAATACAATTCTAGCATGAATAATAAACATTTATCATGATATGAGGAAATAAATAATAACTTTATTATTGCCTCTAGGGCATATTTCCTTCAGTCTCCCACTTGCACTAGAGTCAATAATCTAGATTACATAGTAATGATTCTAACACCCATGGAGTCTTGGTGCTGATCATGTTTTGCTCGTGGAAGAGGCTTAGTCAACGGGTCTGCAACATTCAGATCCGTATGTATCTTGCAAATCTCTATGTCTCCCACCTGGACTTGGTCCCGGATGGAATTGAAGCGTCTCTTGATGTGCTTGGTCCTCTTGTGAAATCTGGATTCGTTTGCCAAGGCAATTGCGCCAGTATTGTCACAGAAGATCTTCATTGGTCCCGATGCACTAGGTATGAAACCTAGATCGGAAATGAACTCCTTCATCCAGACTCCTTCATTTGTTGCTTCCGAAGCAGCTATGTACTCCGCTTTCACATGTAGATTCTGCTACGACACTTTGTTTAGAACCGCACCAACTTACAGCTCCACCGTTTAATATAAATACTAGCTCTGCGATTTAGAATCGTCCGGATCAGTGTCAAAGCTTGCATCGATGTAACCTTTTACGACAAGCTCTTTGTCACCCCTATAAACGAGAAACATATCCTTAGTCCTTTTCAGGTATTTCAGGATATTCTTGACCGCTGTCCAGTGATCCACTCCTAGATTACTTTGGTACCTTCCTGCTAAACTAATATCAAGGCACACATCAGGTCTGGTACACAGCATTGCATACATGATAGAGCCTATGGCTGAAGCATAGGGAACTCCTTTCATTTTCTCTCTATCTTCTGCAGTGGTCGAGCATTGAGTCTGACTCAATTTTATACCTTGTAATACAGGCAAGAACCCTTTCTTTGGTTGATCCATATTGAACTTTTTCAAGACTTTATCAAGGTATGTGCATTGTGAAAGTCCAATCAAGCGTCTTGATCTATCTTTATAGATCTTGATGCCCAATAAGTAGGCAGCTTCACCGAGGTCTTTCATTGAAAAACTTTTATTCAAGTATCCTTTTATGCTATCCAGAAATTCTATATCATTTCCAATCAACAATATGTCGTCCACATATAATATTAGAAATGCTACAGAGCTCCCACTCACTTTCTTGTAAATACAGGCTTCTCCAAAAGTCTGTATAAAACCATATTCTTTGATCACACTATCAAAGCGTTTATTCCAACATCGAGAGGCTTGCACCAGACCATAGATTGATCGCTGGAGCTTGCACACTTTGTTAGCTCCCTTAGGATCGACAAAACCTTCCGGTTGCATCATATACAACTCTTCTTCCAGAAATCCATTCAGGAATGCAGTTTTGACATCCATCTGCCATATTTCATAATCATAAAATGCGGCAATCGCTAACATGATTCGGACAGACTTAAGCATCGCTACGGGTGAGAAGGTCTCATCGTAGTCAACCCCTTGAACTTGTCGAAAACCTTTTGCAACAAGTCGAGCTTTGTAAACAGTAACATTACCATCAGCGTCAGTCTTCTTCTTGAAGATCCATTTATTCTCTATTGCTTGTCGACCATTGGGCAAGTCAACCAAAGTCCACACTTTGTTCTCATACATGGATCCCATCTCAGATTTCATGGCTTCAAGCCATTTTGCGTAATCTGGGCTCACCATCACTTCTTCATAGTTCGTAGGTTCACCATGATCTGGTAGCATGACTTCCAGAATAGGATTACCGTACCACTCTGGTGCGGATCTTACTCTGGTTGATCTACGAAGTTCAGTAACAACTTGATTTGAAGTTTCATGATCATCATCATTAACTTCCTCACTAATTGGTGTAGGTGTCACAGGAACCGATTTCTGTGATGAACTACTTTCCAATAATGGAGCTGGTACAGTTACCTCATCAAGTTCTACTTTCCTCCCACTCACTTCTTTCGAGAGAAACTCCTTCTCTAGAAAGGATCCATTCTTAGCAACGAATGTCTTGCCTTCGGATCTGTGATAGAAGGTGTACCCAACTGTCTCCTTTGGGTATCCTATGAAGACACATTTTTCTGATTTGGGTTCGAGCTTATCAGGTTGAAGTTTTTTCACATAAGCATCGCAGCCCCAAACTTTCAGAAACGACAACTTTGGTTTCCTGCCAAACCATAGTTCATAAGGAGTCGTCTCAACGGATTTTGATGGTGCCCTATTTATCGTGAATGCAGCCGTATCCAAAGCATAACCCCAAAATGATAGCGGTAAATCGGTAAGGGTCATCATAGATCGCACCATATCTAGTAAAGTACGATTACGAGGTTCGGACACAACATTGCGCTGTGGTGTTCCAGGTGGCATGAGTTGCGAAACTATTCTGCATTGTTTCAAATGTAGACCAAACTCGTAACTCAAATATTCTCCTCCACGATCAGATCGTAGAAACTTCATTTTCTTGTTATGATGATTTTCAACTTCACTCTGAAATTCTTTGAACCTTTCAAATGTTTCAGATTTATGTTTCATTAAGTAGATATACCTGTATCTGCTTAAATCATCCGTGAAGGTGAGAAAATAACGATATCCGCCACGAGCTTCAACATTCATCGGACCACATACATCTGTATGTATGATTTCCAACAAATCTGTTGCTCTCTCCATAGTACCGGAGAACGGTGTTTTAGTCATCTTGCCCATGAGGCACGGTTCGCAAGTACCAAGTGATTCATAATCAAGTGGTTCCAAAAGTCCATCAGTATGGAGTTTCTTCATGCGCTTTACACCGATATGACCTAAACGGCAGCGCCACAAATAACTTGCACTATCATTATCAACTCTGCATCTTTTGGCTTCGACATTATGAATATGTGTATCACTACTATCGAGATTCAATAAAAATAGACCACTCTTCAAGGGTGCATGACCATAAAAGATATTACTCATATAAATAGAACAACCATTATTCTCTAATTTAAATGAATAACTGTCTCGCATCAAACAAGATCCAGATATAATGTTCACGCTCAACGCTGGCACCAAATAACAATTATTCAGGTCTAAAACTAATCCCGAAGGTAGATGTAGAGGTAGCGTGCCGACCGCGATCACATCGACTTTGGAACCGTTTCCCACGCACATCGTCACCTCGTCCTTGGCCAGTGCTCGCTTATTCCGTAGTGCCTGTTTCGAGTTGCAAATATTAGCAACAGAACCAGTATCAAATACCCAGGTGCTACTGTGAGCTCTAGTAAGGTACACATCAATAACATGTATATCACATATACCTTTGTTCACCATGCCATCCTTGTTATCCGCCAAATACTTGGGGCAGTTCCGCTTCCAGTGACCAGTTTGCTTGTAGTAGAAGCACTCAATTTCAGGCTTAGGTCCAGACTTGGGTTTCTTCTCTTGAGCAGCAACTTTCTTGCTGTTCTTCTTGAAGTTCCCCTTCTTCTTTCCTTTGCCCTTTTCTTGAAACTAGTGGTCTTGTTGACCATCAACACTTGATGCTCCTTCTTGATTTCTACCTCCGCAGCTTTTAGCATTGCGAAGAGCTCGGGTATTGTCTTGTTCATCCCTTGCATATTATAGTTCATCACGAAGCTCTTGTAGCTTGGTGGCAGTGATTGGAGAATTCTGTGAATGATGCTATCATCCAGAAGATTAACTCCCAGTTGAATCAAGTGATTATTATACCCAGACATTTTGAGTATATGCTCACTGACAGAACTATTCTCCTCCATCTTGCAGCTATAGAACTTATTGGAGACTTCATATCTCTCAATCCGGGCGTTTGCTTGAAATATTAACTTCAACTCCTGGAACATCTCATATGCTCCATGACATTGAAAACGTCGTTGAAGACCAGGTTCTAAGCCGTAAAGCATGGCACACTGAACTATAGAGTAGTCATCAGCTTTGCTCTGCCAGACGTTCACAACATCTGGCGTTGCTCCCGCAGCAGGCCTGGCACCCAGCGGTGCTTCTAGGATGTAATTCTTCTGTGCAGCAATGAGGATAATCCTCAAGTTATGGACCTAGTCCGTGTAATTGCTACCATCATCTTTCAACTTTGCTTTCTCAAGGAACGCATTAAAATTCAACGGAACAACAGCACGAGCCATCTATCTACAACAAACATAGATAATCATAATACTATCAGGTACTAAGTTCATGATAAATTTAAGTTCAATTAATCATATTACTTAAGAACTCCCACTTAGACAGGCATCTCTCTAGTCATCTAAGTGATCACGTGATCCAAATCAACTAAACCATAACCGATCATCACGTGAGATGGAGTAGTTTTCAATGGTGAAGATCACTATGTTGATCATATCTACTATACGATTCACGCTCGACCTTTCAGTCTCCGTGTTCTGAGGCCATATCTGCATATGCTAGGCTTGTCAAGTTTAACCTGAGTATTCCGCGTGTGCAAAACTGGCTTGCACCCGTTGTAGATGGACGTAGAGCTTATCACACCCGATCATCACGTGGCGTCTGGGCACGACGAACTTTGGCAACGGTGCATACTCAGGGAGAACACTTCTTGATAATTAGTGAGAGATCATCTTAAAATGCTACCGTCAATCAAAGCAAGATAAGATGCATAAAAGATAAACATCACATGCAATCAATATAAGTGATATGATATGGCCATCATCATCTTGTGCTTGTGATCTCCATCTCCGAAGCATCGTCATGATCACCATCGTCACCAGCGCAACACCTTGATCTCCATCGTAGCATCGTTGTCGTTTACACCGTCTATTGCTTCTACGACTATCGCTACCGCTTAGTGATAAAGAAAAGCAATTACAGGGCGTTTGCATTTCATACAATAAAGCGACAACCATATGGCTCCTGCCAGTTGCCGATAACTTCGGTTACAAAACATGATCACCTCATACAATAAAAATATAGCATCACGTCTTGACCATATCACATCACAACATGCCCTGCAAAAACAAGTTAGACGTCCTCTACTTTGTTGTTGCAAGTTTTACGTGGCTGCTACGGGCTGAGCAAGAACCGTTCTTACCTACGCATCAAAACCACAATGATAGTTCGTCAAGTTACTGCTGTTTTAACCTTCGCAAGGACCGGGCGTAGCCACACTCGGTTCAACTAAAGCTGGAGAAACTGATACCCGCCAGCCACCTGTGTGCAAAGCACGTCAGTAGAACCAGTCTCGCGTAAGCGTACGCATAATGTCGGTCCGGGACGCTTCATCCAACAATACCGCCGAACCAAAGTATGACATGCTGGTAAGCAGTATGACTTGTATCGCCCACAACTCACTTGTGTTCTACTCGTGCATATAACATCAATGCATAAAACCTAGGCTCGGATGCCACTGTTGGGGAACGTAGTAATTTCAAAAAAAATATCTACGCACATGCAAGATCATGGTGATGCATAGCAACGAGAGGGGAGAGTGTGTCTACGTACCCTCGTAGACCGAAAGCGGAAGCGTTATGACAACGCGGTAGATGTAGTCGTACGTCTTCACGATCCGACCGATCCAAGCACCTAACGTACGACACCTCTGTGTTCTGCACACGTTCAGCTCGATGACGTTCTCCAGACTCCGATCCAGCAGGGTGTCGGGGATGACACTACTAGGAAAAGGGCTGTAGACGGAAATGACACTAATGGCGCACCAGACATGTGGTGCGCCATTAGTATATACTAATGGCGCACCATCTTCTGATGCGCCATTAGTGTTGAAACTACTAATGGCGCACCCTCCCTACGGTGCGCCATTAGTTTCAAATTTTTTATTTTGAACTACTGCGCCTGTCCAAACATACTAATGGCGCACCGTGGGTGTGGTGCGCCATTACTAGTTAAACTAGTAATGGCGCACCATGCCACGGTGCGCCATTAGTAACCTTGGCCACCACTTCCACCGAATGCACCCCCAGTGGATCGCCTTTTCAGTTTAAAAAAAATAAAACAAAATGATAAAAATGTCAAAAAAATAAAAGAAAATAAGTTTCCCATGTGATATGTGGCCTAGTTGTTGGGAAAATTTGCAAATATGAATTTTGACTTCATTTGCAAAATCTCGCGAGAATTTGTAAAAATGGGCATAACTTTTGCATACTAACTCGGATGAAAA
>NC_057810.1:97709206-97710038 GCF_018294505.1 Triticum aestivum
TGAGCTCCTCCTGCCTCCTATCCCTCCTCCCTCCTCTCCGGTGAGCTCCTCCTCCCTCCTCTCCGGTGAGCTCCTCCTCCCTCCTCTCCGGTGAGCTCCTCCTCCCTCCTCTCCAGCGACCTCCTCCTCCTCCTCTCCGGCAAAAGACCATGGCAACAAGATCCAAAAACAACAGGAACAAAATTTGAGAATATTGTCGTGCTAAAAAACAAGCAAAAAAAACGAGCAAAAAATGGGCAAAAAATCACGATCCAGTTCTAGATTCAAAATGGCGCATCACTAATGGCGCATCACAGGAAAGTGCGCCATTAGTATGCCGCGGTTACTAATGGCGCATCCAGTTGTGGTGCGCCATTAGTATCCAAAGCACCTGGCCCCTGGGAGGCATACTAATGGCGCACCATGGCCTATACTAATGGCGCACCAGTGGTGCGCCATTAGTATACCAGATACTAATGGCGCACCACTGGTGCGCCATTAGTAAAAATTACTAATGGCGTGCTGTTAGTGGCGCACCACAGATGCGCCATTAATGGCCATAGTAGGTGCGCCATTAGTAGGGTTTTTTCTAGTAGTGTGAGTTCCGTCAGCACGACAGTGTGGTGACGATGATGATGCTCTACGGGTGCAGGGCTTCGCCTAAACTCCGCGACGATATGACCGAGGTGGAATATGGTGGAGGGGGGCAACGCACACGGCTAAGGAACGATCCGTAGATCAACTTGTGTGTCCTCGGGTGCCCCCCTGCCCCCGTATATAAAGAGCAAGGGGGGAGGCCAGCCGGCCCTAGGGGGCGCGCCAAGGAGGGGGAAGTCCTCCTCCTAGTGGGAGT
>NC_057810.1:97710129-97722940 GCF_018294505.1 Triticum aestivum
TCGGGTGCCCCCCTGCCCCCGTATATAAAGAGCAAGGGGAGGCCAGCCGGCCCTAGGGGGCGCGCCAAGGAGGGGGAAGTCCTCCTCCTAGTGGGAGTAGGACTCCCCTTTCCTAGTCCCACTAGGAAGGAGGAAGGGGGAAGGAAAGAGAGGGAGAGGGAGAGGGAAAGGGGGGCCGCGCCCCCTCCCCTAGTCCAATTCGGACTCCTCAAGGGGGGGGGGCACCTGCTGGGCTGCTGCCCTCTCTCTCCCCTCAGGCCCACTAAGGCCCATTACTTCTTCCGGGGGGTTCCGGTAACCTCCGGCACTCCGGTTTTCTCCGAAATCACCCGGAACACTTCCGGTGTCTGAATATAGTCGTCCAATATATCAATCTTTATGTCTCGACCATTTCGAGACTCCTCGTCATGTCTGTGATCACATCCGGGACTCCGAACAAACTTCGGTACATCAAAACTTATAAACTCATAATAAAACTGTCATCGTAATGTTAAGCGTGCGGACCCTACAGGTTCGAGAACTATGTAGACATGACCTATAACTGTTTCCGGTCAATAACCAATAGTGGAACCTGGATGTTCATATTGGCTCCTACATATTCTTCGAAGATCTTTATCGGTCAAACCGCGTAACAACATACATTGTTCCCTTTGTCATCGGTATGTTACTTGCCCGAGATTCGATCATCGGTATTCAATACCTAGTTCAATCTCGTTACCGGCAAGTCTCTTTAATCGTTCCATAATACATCATTCTGTAACTAACTCATTAGTAACAATGCTTGCAAGGCTTAAGTGATGTGTATTACCGAGAGGGCCCAGAGATACCTCTCCGACAATCGGAGTGACAAAACCTAATCTCGAATTATGCCAACCCAACATGTACCTTTGGAGACACTTGTAGAGCACCTTTATAATCACCTAGTTACGTTGTGATGTTTGGTAGCACACAAAGTGTTCCTCCGGTAAACGGGAGTTGCATAATCTCATAGTTGTAGGAACCTTGTATAAGTCATGAAGAAAGAAATAGCAACATACTAAACGATCAAGTGCTAGGCTAACAGAATGGGTCAAGTCAATCACATCGTTCTCCTAATGATGTGATCTTGTTAATCAAATGACAACACATGTCTATGGTTAGGAAACATAACCATCTTTGATTAATGAGCTAGTCTAGTAGAGGCATACTAGTGACATTATGTTTGTTTATGTATTCACACATGTATCATGTTTCGGGATAATACAATTCTAGCATGAATAATAAACATTTATCTTGATATGAGGAAATAAATAATAACTTTATTATTGCCTCTAGGGCATATTTCCTTCATAATGTTCGATGATGATATTATATTATATGAGTTATGTGATTTGGTGACCGGATGTTGTTCAGAGTCTCGGATTAGATCAGGGATATGAAGAGGAGTCTCGAAATGGTCGAGAGATAAAGATTGATATATAGGACGATAGTATTCGGACGTCGGAAGTGTTCTGGAGAGTACTGGGTACATATTGGGTCATCGGAAGGAGTTCCGGGCACCCCCGGCAAAAGATATTTGCCTTATGGGCCAAGAGGGGAAACGCACCAGCCACCAGGGGCTGGTGCGCTCCCCATATGGGCCGAACCAGAGGAGAAGGAAAGAGGGGAAGGGAGAAGGAAAGGGGGGATTCCTCCTCCCCCTTCCTTCCCTCCTCCCTCCTCTCTCCTTTCCCCTCCGGCAAATAAGGCAGGGGGCGCTGGCCATGGGAAGACCCCAAGTAGGATTCGGCCTACTTGGGCGCCTTCGGGCTGCCTTCCCTCTGTAACGCCCCGAGACCGATGCTCCAGAAGACTTCCAGCTACTCCGAGTTAACGCGTATGATTTGTTTTGTTTGTTGCATCATTTGCATTGCATCATGCCATCATGCCATTTAATTTTAAAAACCCATCTAAATAAATTGTATGGATCTTCGATCCATTTAAATCTAGGGAAGGGTGACTTCTCTTTATAACATATCCTCCTAATATTTATGGAGCTATTATAAATATCCAATTAGTTTGGAATAAACCGTAACACACTTGCAAAATTCCCATGCCCTTTCTACTTCAAGGTTGGTCCCCAAACTTTGCCAACAATTCTTACCTCTTTTATCGAGGCTCCTCCTAAATTATTAACATTTTTGACTCTTCCAAAATGTTATCCTAGTCCATACCATTCGAAATAAATTCAAACCTTTTATTTTTTTCCCCGGTCCAAACAACTCTCCTTTTTTTCACTTCTTTTCTCTGGTTGCCCATCAGCCCACAAACCAGGCCGACCCATTTGCCCCTGGAGGCCCAGCCGCCCCCACCAGCTCGATAACCCTAGCTAGCCCGACCCTCATCTCCCCCCTCGATCCCCATCTCCCTCCTGACCGTCGCCACTCGCGCACATCGCCAGGGAGAGCCCCGCTCGATCCCCTCCTCCCTCGATGCGTCGTCGTAGAGAGAGAGAGAGAGCAGCGCCGCGCCCTCGTCTCGTTCCCCTCTGCCTCCTCCTCGTCGCCGGAGTCCGGTCGCTGCGACCAGGAGCGCCGCCGCCCTCAACCCACCTTGCCATCGTCCATGGCCACGGCTTCGCCAAGTGCCAGTGCAGCCTCGCCGCATCCTGCCGTTCTCCGTCGTCGCCGGACCCGCGCCGTCCTCTGCTTCCTCTACGGCGACCAGGGGCCCCATCGCCGTCGCGCCCTTTCACCACCACCGGATCTAGCTGTGCCTCGCCAGGGTCCTTCCCTGCCGCGCCTCGGTCCCTGCTGGAGCTCCTCTGCCCGTCATAGTCAGGAGCTGGAGCTCCTTACCGCATCGCTGTTGTGCCCCGTCGCTCACCTGACCACGGCGCTCCTCTGCTCCTGCGTCCCTCTGCTACAAACCGACCTCCACCTTTCGTTTTGGCCAAGACAGTTCGCCCAAGTTCCTGCTCAGCATCGTCATCGCTCGCGTGCCTCTGCATCTTCTACCACAACCGCCCCATCTGCATGCTACCATGCTCCAGGCGGCATCATTGCTCCACCAGAAGTTCCTTGACCCCGACTCCACAACCACCCAACCAGGAGCGCCAAGGCCATCTTCAGGATTTTCGCCATGTACCACAACCGCCGCGTTCCGTTCCATCTCTGTCAAGGCTGAGATGATGCCCGGTAGTAGGAGGTTGATGACCCGTCAAGTTCATCTACATGCGTGTACGACCATCTTCGCCAAAGACCGCATGTACGACTACACAACGAACCATGTAGTTCCACAAGATAATGTGTACCACTACCGTCGCCCCGAAGACGTTGGATTCGTCAAGTACCTCTCCGAAACGAACGTGTACAACTACTTCCACTATCGTCGCGTGAATGACTACTTCCACTACCGTCGCAAGAACGACTACTTCCACTACCGTCGCCACGTGAACAACTACTTCCCACGATGACCCGTGAACGACTACTTCCACTACAAACTCGACCCGCTCCGAAATGCACGCTTCGAAGGTATAAACCCAAGACGACGCTCGCAAACAAATGAATGTGTGTTGTATGAGATGCCCGTGTTGCACCGTGTCCGAATTGTCATTTGCTTGTTCCTCGTTGCTATGTCGACGTCTTAGGGGAACCCGATAAACGGGAGCACCCCACCATCTTTTCATGAGACGCTCACGCCACTTTCTTTTGCACCGACATCTGAATGAGTTGTCGGATCACCGGAATGTTGCCGTGGCACCATTTCCGTTGTAGTTGCCGTGGCACCCCTTTCGTTCCGCCACGGTGACAAATGCTTCATAACATGCTCATGTCAACATTTTCATAAAAATTGCATAAACTTGCATATGTCATCCGCATCATGATAACAACATTTAAATGCTTAAAATTGTGTTTGCATTAAACTACTAAAAGACATGTGGGGATTTACCGGAATTGTTGTTTGTTGTTCCAGCCTCATTTAAACTTGCCTAAATAGTTAATTTATTTATGCTTCACCTCTTGCCATGTTTTACAACACTTAATATTGTTTGGTAGCATAACCGAGAGAGAACTAAATAATTGATGTGGTGTTCCGTCAATATGCAACTCGTTGCATATTGAGCTCCACTTAACTTGTAGTGTTGTTTGTGCATATTGCCATGCCATGCCTCATTAAACCAGACATGCATCATACTTATTTGTGCATCATGCTATGCTTATGTGATGGTTGTTTACCATGTTGTTTGCTTCTTTCCGGTTTGCTTCTCTTGTTAGCTTCTGTTTCATTCTGGAGTTGTGAGGATTCATTCGACTACGTCCGTTTGTCTTCTTCATGGACTCGTTCTTCTTCCTTGCGGGATTTCAGGCAAGATGACCATTACCCTTGATATCACTTCTATCTTTGCTTGCTAGTAGCTTCGTTCTATTGCTATGTTGCGCTACCTATCACTTGTTTACCAAGCCTCCCAAATTGCCATGAACCTCTAACCTTTGTCACCCTTCCTAGAAAACCGTTGTTTGGCTATGTTACTGCTTTGCTCAGCCCCTCTTATAGCGTTGTTAGTTGCAGGTGAAGTTGAAAATTGCTCCATGGTGGACATGATTATGTTGGGATATCACAATATCTCTTATTTAATTAATGCATCTATATACTTGGTAAAGGGTGGAAGGCTCGGCCTTATGCCTGGTGTTTTGTTCCACTCTTGCCGCCCTAGTTTCCGTCATACCGGTGTTATGTTCCCGGATTTTGCGTTCCTTACGCAGTCGGGTGATTTATGGGACCCCCTTGACAGTTCGCTTTGAATAAAACTCCTCCAGCAAGGCCCAACATTGGTTTTACCATTTGCCTACCTCAGCCTTTCTCCCTTGGGTTCTGCAGACTCAAGGGTCATCTTTATTTTACCCCCTGGGGCCAGTGCTCATCGTGAGTGTTGGTCCAACCTGTCAGCCGCCGGTGGTCACCAGGGGCAACTCTGGGATGGCCTACCGGAAGTTTGGACAATCCGGTGTGCCCTGAGAACGAGATATGTGCAGCTCCTATCAGGATTTGTCGGCACATTCGGGCGGCTTTGCTGGTCTTGTTTTACCATTGTCGAAATGTCTTGTAAACCGGGACTCCGAGACTGATCGGGTCTTCCTGGGAGAAGGTATATCCTTCATTGATCGCGAGAGCTTATCATGGGCTAAGTTGGGACACCCCTGCAGGGTTATAAACTTTCGAGAACCGTGCCCGCGGTTATGTGGCAGATGGGAATTTGTTAATGTCCGATTGTAGATAACTTGACACCAGATCCGAATTAAAACGCATCAACCGTGTGTGTAGCCGTGATGGTCTCTTCTCGGCGGAGTCCGGGAAGTGAACACGGTTTTGGGTTTTGTTTGACGTAAGTAGGAGTTCAGGATCACCTCTTGATCATTTCTAGTTGACGATCGTTCCTTTGCTCCTCTTCTCGCTCTCATTTGCGTATGTTAGCCACCATATTTGCTTAGTGCTTGCTGCAACTCCACCTCATTACCCCATCCTTCCTATAAGCTTACATAGTCTTGATGTCGCGGGTTTTGAGATTGTTGAGTCCTCATGACTCACCAGATACTATCACAACAGTTGCAGGTGCTGATGATGCCAGTGCAGGCGATACTTCAACGAAGACCTTGGATGTTGCTATGTTTCGTTTCATGTTGATCAGTAGTGGAGCCCAGTTGGGACGATCGGGGATCTAGCAGTTGGGTTATCTTCTTTTCTTTTGGCTGCATCCGTAGTCGGACTATGTGTGTGTGCTCTGAATGATGTATGAATTATATGTTCATTGTGTGAACTGGTGATTGTAAGCCAACTCTTTACCCCAGTCTTGTTCATTACATGGGATTGTGTGAAGATGACCCTTCTTGTGACAAAACCACGATGCGGTTATGCCTCTAAGTCGTGCTTCTACACGTGGGAGATATAGCCGCATTGTGGGTGTTACAAGTTGGTAATCAGAGCCATCCCCGACTTAGGAGCCCCCTGCTTGATCGAATCGCTGGCGTTGTTGAGTCTAGAACAAAAATGTTTTGAGTCTTAGGATTATATATATCGGAGAGTAGGATTCTTTTTACTCCTCAGTCCCTTCGTCGCTCTGGTGAGGTCTCCTGACGTAGATGTTTTGACTTTCCTCTCCTCAAATTTCACTAAATTTTTTTTAGGATCACACGGGTATCTTGGGATCGTTCCGATATTCTTATGACGAGAACATTGTTCTTGGTGCCTCCTGACATTTAGGGGTTGTGGCAGTGTCCCGGGGAGTTGAGCTCCGAGGTGTTGTCGTCATAATTTTATCGTTGCAGTTCTGGAATACATGAGTATTGCCGACATCGAAAATTTCTTTTATGCAGTTGTTGGTGAGGTAACCTCGACGCCACCCAGTACTAGGGAGTTCGGGAGTATTGCCATAGCTCGTATAACGGATGCTTTTCGAAGGTTGAGGTACACGATTTCCGAAGGTTTCTTGGTTATGTGTTGACGGATGGATACAGCTTGGATGTAGGGATTGTTAGTTTTGGGTGAGATATATATATTGCTTCCCCTGTATCCCCAACACCAGATTGCATAACCAGAAAGTTTCGGGAGTTTTATAGGTGGGAATTCAAGTAGCTCTAGCTTTTCTTTTCTTTCCGACAGATGCATGATATGAGATTGGGGTTCGACGTCTAGTGGTCCGCCTATCCACGGTCGTTTTTTACAGTGGTCTCGTTGTGTCTTAAAGAACCCTTGGCTATGCTGGTTCGGGGAAACTTCGTATGTCATGTGCACTGCCTTGTACATGATGGTGTTGTACGATCGAGCCCGTGTGGGCCTCACCACGAAAACTTCGAACGGAATCTCTATCATATGTTTGTTCCAGCTTATTCTGCAAGCCAAATCCTTTGTTTTGTTTTACTTGTGCTATTTGAGTTGCTTCGAAGTTAAATGTTGAATCCATACCTTTCCTAAACGGTGTTCTCATATTGCTATGTGAATACTAATCCTTCTTGATCATCGAGGTCGTCATGTCAATTCTTTTCCAACCGGCGTGCTTCTTTTCAAGTGGATCCGATCATTTCAACATCCGCAAGATCAATTTTAAGTTTTCTCAACGGTATCCATTCCATCTGCCCAAGTTGCCTTTGTTTTCCCGCCCTCCCACCCTTTTTCTTCAAGGACTCAGATTTCTTAATCAAGTATCCTTTTATTGATGAGAAGTCTCTCCATTCTTTTCCGTCAATGTTCTTTTCCGGTGATTCTCAGGAAGATACTAACGGAGCTTCAAGTTTATCTTCGTCTCTTTTCTTCTCCGGTGGATTAATTTCAAGTTTTGGTGTTGATCATATCTCTTCCTTTTGTTTCACATATCTTCCCATGTGAATTTCGTATCCCAGGCTCTCTTATTTATTCACCTCTCCCAGTTCATATCCGGAGTGTTAGAACATATCCCAGAAGGCTCGTCTTTTCATTCAAGATCCGTTCAAGCTATTTCGAGATTATTATCTCATTCAAGTCATTTAATCCAACCGGTGCAATCTCTCTTTAAAATCATTTCAATGATGATTCTCTTGAGTGGGCCCTAACCCACAGGTCTTTTCCCAGGATCTTACCTGACTCTTCTAATTTTCCCAGAGCTATTCTCAAATTCATTTCCAAGTTTGACGTAAGAATGATTTTCATCAGGCAGAAGTTTTCCAAGATCGATTTCAAATTATTTTTCAGTGTTGGCTCAACCTCTTTGTTTTTAAATTCTCCCGGAGTATCTCAAGAATTCATGGTGGTTCTCATCATCATTCTCAACATTTGAAGACCGAGGAAGAGATTTCTCCTAAAATCTTGGTCCATTCTCCTGAAGATTCATGGTTCTAGCTTCATGCCATCCTCTCATAATTGTTTTCGATTGTGAGAATTCTTTTCACCCATCCAGAGCATTTCATGAGTTGTTTCCATTTCTTTCCTCCGAAGGCCATCATGTCATAATTCTTCATTCTCAGCGTCTAGCTATCGTTCTCCAAATCTTACCGGTGCATCATTCAAATACCCTCTAATTAGTTCATGATCTCTTCATTCTCATGTATCTAAATCCCCTCAAGCATATTTGTTCTTCTAATTCTTCCCGGTGATTCATTCTCTTTCGTCAGTCATTTCCGAATTCTAACGGCGGTTCCTTCAGATTCCTTTTTTCTTTGATTATCATATTAATTCATTCGTTCTTTCCAATCCTACCGGTGGTTCATGAAGACCTTCTCAAGTTTGCAATATGTCACCCCTCAATCCTTTTCAAGAAGAATAAGTATGCCAAATCCGTTGCTTGTCATCAATTTAAATTGGTGAAGGATACGCATAACATGATTCTTATTATTGTTTCATCCAAGTGATCTAGTTTCTTCTTTTCAGAGTTGTTCATCATGTCACTTCTCCCGGTTTGAGATGTTTCATATTTTCTTTTCTGGAGTTCCAAGTTTTCCGCATTATCTCGTCGCGAAGCTCCTTCTAAATCATCACAAGGCTTCACCTGGTGTTTTTCAACTTCTCTTTTTTTTATCATTCGTTTATTACCGGAGTTCTTCTTGGAGGCTCTACATGGTGGTTCGTCAAGGATCCCTTTCATTCTACAATTGTTCTTCAAGATGTCTCTGAAGTTATGATCCGCCAAGCTATACTCTAAGATAAACATAGTGCTCAACACATGTTTTGTTTTGGGGAGTTCAAGTATTCTTCATCTTGCATTCCAAAGTGTGATTCTTTCTACCTTATCTTCTGAGGTGGTGTTAGGTCATTCTTGAGAATTTCCCTTCGCGTTTCATGATTCACAAGTTTTCAAGAGTGACATATTTAAATCCATCATTTTCTATTTGTTCAAGAGATCTTTTCAACCGTCAATCTCTTCATTGGAGTTATCTTGGTATAGATTTCACCTAAAGCCTTCCCTAAGGAATGTTGCTATTTTGGTGCTTAGTAATGACCCAAGTTATCTCTTTTCCATCTTAATGGAACAAGCTTTCATCTCTTCGTTAATCTCAAGCAAGCAATTGTTTCCGTTAGTGGCCAGTTGTCACCTCATAATGTTGAGATGTTTCCATAAGCCCACTACAAACTTATTCTTTTCATTGTTGGTCTTCCAACAACTCTATTCTAACCTTCTTGCAAGGATGCCTTCCAAATTCAATTGTGGTAGAAGTTGTCATTTTCTTCTGCGTCTCTTTATTCCAATGATCTATCTTCTATTCTTTCTTCCGGAGACATTGTGATGTTGCTCTTTTCACTCATCATCTCGATTGTGAGGATCGTGTTCTTTTCGTGCTTATCCATTTAACCGAAGTGTTGTGTCATCTCTTCAAGTTCTTTCATCTTATCAAGTTTTGCCTCTCTTTTCAACCTTAGTGTTGTCTGAAATCCTTCTTACCCATTGTGCCATTCTTTCAATAGTTCCGGAGGCAGTGTGTTGTTGATTTCATCAAGTATCATCCCATCTTCTCAAGTTCATGTTCAATTCCTTCCATTTATAGTTGGAGTGCTGCCAAAATTGTATCATTCTTATTCATTCTTATCTCGTTTCAACAAGAGTGGTTTCAATTCCTTCTTGTCCATTGTACTCATCATTCATAACTTTGCAACCTCCAAGGTTCACATGGTGTTCCTTGTTTCTATTTTCTACCGCAGTGCTCTCAATTGTGTTCAACTCCATTCTATTGTTTCTTTCAACTCTCCAAACTCTCAAGGTTCTTTGGTTTCACTTATTTGTTGAAGAAGCAACTTAGTTTTACCTCTTCTCTTCCTCTTTCGTTTTCTCTCCGGTGCCATCCTAGATCTCGGGACGAGATCCTCTTGTAGTGGTGGAGTGTTGTAACGCCCCGAGACCGACGCTCCAGAAGACTTCCAGCTACTCCGAGTTTCGTCGTATGATTTGTTTTGTTTGTTGCATCATTTTCATTGCATCATGCCATCATGCCATCTAATTTTAAAAACCCATCTAAATAAATTGTATGGATCTTTCGATCCATTTAAATCTAGGGAAGGGTGACTTCTCTTTAAAACCCATCTAATATTTATGGAGCTATTATAAATATTCCATTAGTTTGGAATAAACCGTAACACACTTGCAAAATTCCCATGCCCTTTCTACTTCAAGGTTGTTCCCCAAACTTTGCCAACAATTCTTACCTCTTTTATCGAGGCTCCTCCTAAATTCTTAACATTTTTGGACTCTTCCAAAATGTTATCCTAGTCCATACCATTCGAAATAAATTCAAACCTTTTCTTTTTTCCCCGGTCCAAACAACTATCCTTTTTTTTCACTTCTTTTCTCTGGTTGCCCATCAGCCCACAAACCAGGCCGACCCATTTGCCCCTGGAGGCCCAGCCGCCCCCACCAGCTCGATAACCCTAGCTAGCCCGACCCTCATCTCCTGACCGCCGCCACTCGCGCACATCGCCAGGGAGAGCCCCGCTCGATCCCTTCCTCCCTCGATGCGTCGTCGCACAGAGAGAGAGAGAGAGAGAGAGAGAGCAGCGCCGCGGCCTCGTCTCGTTCCCCTCTGCCTCCTCCTCGTCGCCGGAGTCCGGTCGCTCCGACCAGGAGCGCCGCCGCCCTAAACCCACCTTGCCGTCGTCCATGGCCACGCCATCGCCAAGTGCCAGCGCAGCCTCACCGCATCCTGCCATTCTCCGTCGTCGCCGGACCCGCGCCGTCCTCTGCTTCCTCTATGGCGACTAGGGGCCCCATCGCCGTCGCGCCCTTTCGCCACCACCGGATCTGGCTGTGCCTCGCCAGCGTCCTTCCCTGCCGCGCCTCGGTCCCTGCTGGAGCTCCTCTGCCCGTCATAGTCAGGAGCTAGAGCTCCTTGCCGCATCGCTGCTGTGCCCCGTCGCTCACCTGACCACGGCGCTCCTCTGCTCCTGCCGTCCCTCTGCTACAAGCCGACCTCCACCTTTCATTTCGGCCAAGACAGTTCGCCCAAGTTCCTGCTCAGCATCGTCATCGCTCGCGTGCCTCTGCATCTTCTACCACAACCGCCCCATCTGCATGCTACCATGCGCCGGGCGGCATCATTGCTCCACCAGAAGGTCCTTGACCCCGACTCCACAACCACCCAACCAGGAACACCAAGGCCATCTTCAAGATTTTCGCCATGTACCACAACCGTCGCGTTCCGTTCCATCTCTGTCAAGGTCGAGATGACGCCCAGTAGCAGGAGGTTGATGACCCGTCAAGTTCATCTACATGCGTGTACGACCATCTTCGCCAAAGACCACGTGTACGACTACACAACGAACCATGCAGTTCCACAAGATAACGTGTACCACTACCGTCGCCCCGAAGACATTGGATTCGTCAAGTACCTCTCCGAAACGAACGTGTAAAACTACTTCCACTACCGTCGCGTGAATGACTACTTCCACTACCTTCGCAAGAACGACTACTTCCACTACCGTCGCCACGTGAACAACTACTTCCCACGATGACCCGTGAACGACTACTTCCACTACAAACTCGACCCGCTCCGAAATGCACGCTTCGAAGGTATAAACCCAAGACGACGCTCGCAAACGAATGAATGTGTGTTGTATGAGATGCCCGTGTTGCACCGTGTCTGAATTGTCATTTGCTTGTTCCTCGTTGCTATGTCGACGTCTTAGGGGAACCCGGTAACCGGGAGCACCCCACCATCTTTTCATGAGACGCTCAGGCCACTTTCTTTTGTACCGACATCTCAATGAGTTGTCGGATCACCGGAATGTTACCGTGGCACCATTTCCGTTGTAGTTGCCGTGGCACCCCTTTCGTTCCGCCACGGTGACAAATGCTTCATAACATGCTCATGTCAACATTTTCATAAAAATTGCATAAACTTGCATATCTCATCCGCATCATGATAACAACATTTAAATGCTTAAAATTTTGTTTGCATTAAACTACTAAAAGACATGTGGGGATTTACCGGAATTGTTGTTTGTTGTTCCGGCCTCATTTAAACTTGCCTAAATAGTTAGTTTATTTATGCTTCACCTCTTGCCATGTTTTACAACACTTAATATTGTTTGGTAGCATAACCGAGAGAGAACTAAATAATTGATGTGGTGTTCCATCAATATGCAACTCGTTGCATATTGAGCTCCACTTAACTTGTAGTGTTGTTTGTGCATATTGCCATGCCATGCCTCATTAAACCGAACATGCATCATACTTGTTTGTGCATCATGCTATGCTTATGTGATGGTTGTTTACCATGTTGTTTGCTTCTCTTGTTAGCTTCGGTTTCGTTCCGGAGTTGTGAGGATTCATTCGACTACGTCTGTTTGTCTTCTTCATGGACTCGTTCTTCTTCCTTGCGGGATTTCAGGCAAGATGACCATTACCCTCGATATCACTTCTATCTTTGCTTGCTAGTATCTTCGTTCTATTGCTATGTTGCGCTACCTATCACTTGTTTACCAAGCCTCCCAAATTGCCATGAACCTCTAACCTTTGTCACCCTTCCTAGCAAACCGTTGTTTGGCTATGTTACTGCTTTGCTCAGCCCCTCTTATAGAGTTGTTAGTTGCAGGTGAAGTTGAAGATTGCTCCATGGTGGACAGGATTATGTTGGGATATCACAATATCTCTTATTTAATTAATGCATCTATATACTTGGTAAAGGGTGGAATGCTCGGCCTTATGCGTGGTGTTCTGTTCCACTCTTGCCGCCCTAGTTTCCATCATACCGGTGTTATGTTCCCGGATTTTGCGTTCCTTACGCGGTCGGGTGATTTATGGGACCCCCTTGACAGTTCGCTTTGAATAAAACTCCTCCAGGAAGGCCCAACCTTGGTTTTACTATTTGCCTACCTCAGCCTTTCTCCCTTGGGT
>NC_057810.1:97723380-97736189 GCF_018294505.1 Triticum aestivum
CTCATCGTGAGTGTTGGTCCAACCTGTCAGCCGCCGGTGGTCACCAGGGGCAACTCTGGGATGGCCTACCGGAAGTTTGGACAATCCGATGTGCCCTGAGAACGAGATATGTGCAGCTCCTATCAGGATTTGTCGGCACATTCGTGCGGCTTTGCTGGTCTTGTTTTACCATTGTCGAAATGTCTTGTAAACCGGGATTCCGAGACTGATCGGGTCTTCCTGGGAGAAGGTATATCCTTTGTTGATCGCGAGAGCTTATCATGGGCTAAGTTGGGACACCCCTGCAGGGTTATAAACTTTCGAGAGCCATGCCTGCGGTTATGTGGCAGATGGGAATTTGTTAATGTCCGGTTGTAGATAACTTGACACCAGATCCGAATTAAAACGCATCAACCGCGTGTGTAGCCGTGATGGTCTCTTCTCGGCGGAGTCCGGGAAGTGAACACGGTTTTGGGTTATGTTTGACGTAAGTAGGAGTTCAGGATCACCTCTTGATCATTTCTAGTTGACGACCGATCCTTTGCTCCTCTTCTCGCTCTCATTTGCGTATGTTAGCCACCATATTTGCTTAGTGCTTGCTGCAGCTCCACCTCATTACCCCATACTTCCTATAAGCTTAAATAGTCTTGATCTCACGGGTTTTGAGATTTCTGAGTCCTCGTGACTCACCAGATACAATGTGGTTATGCCTCTAAGTCGTGCTTCGACACGTGGGAGATATAGCCGCATCATGGGTGTTACACTCCAAGCTTCAAGATATCGGATATCGGGTTTGTATCGGTGTGACTTTCACATAACGGATGTCGGATATCGGGTGATATATCGGACGATATGTAGATATATCGGCGAACACCTGTCTAGTATTTTTCATTATTCTTGTTCAAAACATTTACTTTTAGTATAAGAAAATGTATGATGTCAATGCTTTAACATAACACTTTTAGATTCCTAGTTTACTAACTTGTTGATTAAGAAACAATCAAGGAAAGATTCACAAAATCCTTACTCTCTGATTAAAAAAAGTATGATATATATATATATATGCATTTATACGAAACATTGTGAATGACGTTGATAATATATAATGATGTTGCAAATGCATAATCATATTTCACTGTTATCCGATAATGAATTGTTGTCATCTATGTATTGTTCTATATCGGTGGACATATCGGGCTAGATATCAGCCATATCGGTCGATATTTCGGTCGATATCGGATGATATGTTGGAAAAAGATATTTGCAAAATGATATCTTATGTTTATATTGGTGGAGCCCCAAAAGTGATATATCTGCCTATATATCGGTCGTATCAGCCTAGATTTAAAAGATTTCTTCCCTCTCCCTCCCACCTATATATATGTGGGGGGCGCCTCTAGCACACACCAGACAACTTCCTAGCGGTGTGCGGCGCCCCCACCACCGTTTACACCCTCGGTATCAGGCTGAAGCATTTTGACATAAGCGTCGCATCCCCAAACTTTAAGAAACTATAACTTAGGTTTCTTGCCAAACCACAGTTCATACGGTGTCGTCTCAATGGATTTAGATGGTGCCCTATTTAACGTGAATGCAGCTGTCTCTAATGCATAACCCAAAAATGATAGTGCTAAATCGATAAAAGACATCATAGAACTCACCATATACAATAAATTACGGTTACGATGTTCGGACACACCATTACGGTGTGGTGTTACAGGTGGCATGAGTTGTGAAACAATTCCACATTGTTTTAAATGAAGGCCAAACTCGTAACTCAAATATTCGCCTCTGCAATCAGATCGTAGAAACTTTATTTTCTTGTTACGATGATTCTCCACTTCACTCTGAACTTCTTTGAACTTTTCAAATGTTTCAGACTTGTGTTTCCTTAAGTAGATATACCCATATCTGCTCAAATCATCTGTGAAGGTCAGAAAATAACGATACATGTTGTGTGCTTCCACACTCATTGCACCCCATACATCGGTATGTATTATATCCAATAAGTCATTAGCTCGCTCCATTGATCCAGAGAACAGATTTTATTTATCTTACACATGAGGCATGGTTCGCAAGTATCAAATGATTCATAATCAAGTGATTACAAAATTCCATCTGCATGGAGTTTCTTCATGCACTTTACACCAATATGACCTAAACGGTAGTGCCAGAAGTATGTTGCACAATCATTATCAACTTTGCATCTTTTGGCTTCAATATTATGAATATGTGTATCACTACAATCGAGATTCACCAAGAATAGACCATTCCTCAATGGTGCATGAACATAAAAGATATTATTCATATAAATAGAACAACCATTATTCTCTAACTTAAATGGATAACCGTCTCGCAATAAACAAGATCCAGATATAATATTCATGCTGAACGGTGGCACCAAATAACAATTATTGAGGTCTAAAACTAATCCTGAAGGTAGATGTAGAGGTAGCGTGCCGAGGGCGATAACATCGACCTTGGAACCATTCCCGACTCGCATCGTCACCTTGTCCTTAGCCAATCTTCGTTTATTCCGCAGCTCCTATTTCGAGTTACAAATGTGAGCAACCGAACCAGTATCAAATACCCAGGCGCTACTACGATCATTAGTAAGGAACATATCAATTACATGAATAGCAAATATACCTTTGTTCACTTTGACATCCTTCTTATCCACCAAATACTTGGGGAAGTTCCGCTTCGAGTGACCATTCCCTTTTGCAGTAGAAGCACTCAGTTTCAGGCTTAGGTCCGGCTTTGGGTTTCTTCCCTGGAGCATCAACTTGTTTGCCATTCTTCTTGAAGTTCCCTTTCTTTCCTCTGCCTTTTTTCTTGGAACTAGTTGTCTTCTTAACCATCAACACTTGATGCTCCTTCTTGATTTCTACCTCCGCGGCCTTAAGCATTGCAAAGAGCTCAGGAATCATTTTATTCATCCCTTGCATATTATAGTTCATCTTGAAGCCTTTGTAGCTTGGTGGCAGTGACTAAAGAACTCTGTCATTAACACTATCAACTGGAAGATCAACTCTGAGCTGAGTCAAGTGGTTATGATACCCAGACATTTTGAGTGTGTGTTCACTGACAGAACTGTTCCTCCATCTTGTAGCTATAGAACTTGTTGGAGACTTCACATTTCTCAACCCGGGCATTTGCTTGAAATATTAACTTCACCTGTTGAAACATATCATATGCTCCATGACGTTCAAAACGTCTTTGAAGTCCCGGTTCTAAGCCATAAAGCATGGCACACTGAGTAGTCATCAGATCGAGCTTACCAGACGTACATAACAACTGCATCAGCTCCTGCAGCAGGTCTGTCACCTAGCGGAGCCGATCCTCTTATTCACCATTGGCACACTTGGTGGCAATCTCCATCATTCGACTCAGGATCATGTCTCCGGTCTGACCGAATTTCAAACATAGCTCTCTGTTCTTAACGCCTTCCTTGAAGGCACAGACTGCCTGGTGATCAGATACATTCTCTACCGTGTGATGCAGTGTGATCCATCTCTGAATGCCATCTCTCAGAGTTTCATTCGACTTTTGCACACAAACCTGCATCTCTGTCAACCCTGCTGGTCGCTTGCAAGTTCCTTCAAATGTTCTCACAAACACCCGGGCAAGATCTTCCCAGGTGTAAATGCTGCTAGGTGCCAACTGATTCAGCCAAGCTCTGGCCGAGCCCTCCAACATAAGAGGTAGGTGTTTCATGGCCACCTCATCATTGCCGCCGGCAATCTGAACAGGCACTCGGTAGTTCTCAAGCCAAGTATCGGGCTTGGACTCACCAGTGAACTTACTGACTCTAGTCGCCAACCTGAAGTTGGGAGGAATCACCGCGGCCCTGATGGCTCTGCTAAAGCACTCTGGTCCTGAGACATGAACTCTGCTGCTGGTGGGCACATGTCTGTCATGGCCTTCTCGGTGAGCTCTGTTCTGTCGACCAAACGTTGAACGATAATGGATCTCGCATCAAAGCCTGGTTCTCTGGGGTCAACTAGAACCCTTCGCCCAACACTATGCTGGCGTCTGTCATCTTGCTATCGAGGAGCGTATGACCCACCCCTTGGGGGAGGAGTGGGCACTCGATGTTGATCATCACGATCGAATCGGTCATCATACTAATTACGCCGGCCTCCACGTCCCTCACGCCTCGGGGGCGATCTTGGGCTATGGGCCGACTGGACTGTATTCGCAGCAACGGATATGCTGTGAATCCTATTTTGCGACTACGATACAGCTGAATTTTGATCTCCTGCTGCCCAAAGTAAATCTCTGATCTGTAGCAAGCCTCTGCCATCCTCTAACTGGGAGGGCTGAATCGACTCTGCTATACGGGCTACAACTGCTAGATTCTGAATCAGAGTTCGATATAACTGACTCGGTCGTGGAAAGAGTTGACGTCGACTGGAGTCTGGAACCCATTGCCATGCACACTCGTCGAGTGCTCGCTGGAGGTTCTCCAGTCGTGTGCGCTCAGCCAAGTTGGCCAAACGCGCGTCCTCTAAGGCATGAGCCTCGGGGGTTTCTCCAACGATAGGAGTATGCAGTGCATCCATGTTCCAGCGGCGAAGTTCTTCCCTTTGTAGCGACGTGAGAGGCTCGAGCTGATATTCTTCGTGGGCGTGCGCCAGATCGCCCCCGCCATCAACTCCGTCAGTGCGGGGAAAACCGGGAGGACTACGTGGTCCATTGACCATCAGAACCTCCGCCGTCGGATCATTGCTGTCGCACTCGGATGCAGTCTCTACGGAGCCAGTCGACAGGTCAAACAGGCCGTAGAGAGATTCGTCGGGCTCGATCGCCGCGACTTGGGGGGTGGCCGACTGGCGAGCCACCGCGTGACTCACCCACCGCTGGAGCCTCGACCGACCGGAGCGCTTGCACCGGCGGGAGACTGGGAGGGACGACGACACAGGAGCCGACCGATACTGGGTCGACGTTTGCCACAGGAGGACGCCGCGGACGCACGCGCAAAAGTGCGTCGCCCCGTGGACGGGGAGCGCGTCGATGTCGAGTGGAGCCTCCTGAAGCCAAGCGGAGTCGTCGGCGATAAACGTGAGCGCGCCGAAACGGATCTCGCGGCCCTCAACCAAAACTCCGCCTGAAACCATGATGAAGGAGATCGGAACAATCGCAACTTCTCCAACAGGTCGCTAAGACACCTGCCCCAAGGTGGGCGCCAACTGTCGTGGTTCTAAGTCTGACAATAGAATAGGGGGGTAGGAATGGAGAGGCAAGATCCTAGCTATGGAGTAGTGTGCACACAAGATGTTTATGAGTTCAGGCCCTTCTCGGAGGAAGTAACAACCCTACGTCCCGGAGCCCGGAGGCGGTCGACTGTATGATGTGCTTATGAGTTACAGGGGTGCGAACCCTTGACACTGAGGAGGGGGTGGCTTATATAGAGTTTGCCAGACCCCTCCGGCCCTCAGTTATGTAGGGTTTAAAGTACATTAAGATCGGGAGTTACTGGTAACGTCCCACATAAAGTGCTATGATGACCATAAAAGCTACTTAATGACCGACCATTTGTGTGCAGACTGACTTTAGATCTCCTGGCGGTCGAGTGGTTAGCTTCATGGTCAAGTGTCTTCAAGTCCATCGAGTGGAATCCTTCCAGGTCGACTGACAAGTGGTTTCTTCTAGAGATGTCCTTGGGGAGGGTATCTTGGACAGGTCCATGACCCTACCCTAGGTACATGGCTTCATCAGTCGTTACTCACTCCGACGGAGGCCAGGGAGCGTTTGGTTACTGGATCTGTCCGGTGGAAGATGGTAGCGCGGGATATCTAGAACCGGTTTGGATGGCGGTCATGTAATAGGATAGGTGATTAGTTTACCTATCTTTGTTATGCTAGCCGGTTGTGGCTTTTGGGCCTTTTGTTTTTGGCGTTGTGGCTCTTTGTGAGCTTGCCGTTAGTTTGTTTTCAGACTATAAGACCGTGTTGAACCTCTTTATTTATCTATTAATGTGTCCATATGCATCGTTCTGATCCAGAGGCTGGGGAGTCCCCTTTTCGAAAAAAACATCTTGTTTTCCTTTTCTTCTTCAGTTGGCGGAAGCCACTGGTTTCGCTGGGCCAACTAATTATCAAACCGCTCTCTTTTCCCACTATTTCTTTTTCTTTTTAGTTCATTTTTCATTATTCCTTTTTTTATTTTTCAAGAAATGCTCATGCTTTTAAAGAGTTATGCAATTTAAAAAATGTTTGCTTTTATATTTTCCATAAAATACAAATATTCGCATTTTTATTTTTGAAAATATAGAAATTCCAAAAAATAATCGTGTATTTGGAAATTGCCCAATATCAAAACATGTACATTTTATAAAAAGAGCGAACAAAATTTTGAGCACGGACATTTATGAATTTTTCAGACATTATTTGAAAAGCACCAAAAATTTTGAAATTTCCAAAAAAAGAAAAATTCGAAAGCAATTTCTTTGAATTTTCCCAAACATTTTTTGTATTACAGAGATTTTTATAAACAGTGACACTTTTGAAATTCCAAACAAATTAAGAAAGCAAGAACATTATTTGAACCTCCCAGAGCATTTTTTGAATTTGTGAACAAAATTTTCTCTCATCCCCCTGTACTCTATAAGCGTAAATCATCGATCATTACTTACGCTATCATTCGTACTGAGCAATATGTTGCTATATAATGGTTCTCATTTTGTGCTTGCCTTCCGCTAGCTTTACACATGTCGAATGTGCCGAGAACGCATAGACGGAAGGAAGTTGAGCACTACGACCACACTTTTGGTGGAAATATGAGCAATTTACCGAATGATTTTACTAACAGAAATACTAGATAAAGCAGGACTAGTATAGCAGTGATAAAACAAGCCATGCGATTTGACAAAGAGAAGGTAAACAACATCTTCATATATGAACCGTAACTAAACATAGCAAGTTGCATATATGAAATAGAGTCTAACATATCTAGGGAAAATAGTAGAACAAGGAACTGTAGCAGGACCTCTAATAGAAAGTGTAAGAACATGTACGGGACAACAGCAGCAGTAGCACTGGACTTGGGGTCAGTGTCCTTGCCAACCATGTTGTCGAGGAGGTTGTCGACATCGGGGAAGAAGTCGTCGTCGGGGAAGTAATCGTCGGAGTCCGTGACGAAGAAGTCAGTAGTCGCGATGAGCGTTCCCAAAAAACCTTATCACCCTTCTCCCGTATAGGACTCAAAATGTGCGGTCTCGGAGGCCTACTGTCCTGACCTGCTGTGCATCCTGCAAGCCGGGATGGGGAAGATCATAGTAGCAGCGCAGTGCTCAGGAACCAGAGGTGAGAGGAAGAAGTAGTTCTGGTGCGGCTCTCTGAGAGGAGCGACCTCCCTTCTATAGGCGCAAGAGAAGGAGGCGAGAGGGCAGTGACGGGAGGTGAAACGAAGAGACGGAGATGAAGCAAACAGCCAGCAGCCGAACGTCTGTACTGTTTGCATTCAAACTCCACTATCGCAAAAATCTTTTCAGCTTCTGTCTGACCTTTCGTATACCCGTAGTGCGTGGCAAAAATTTAGACATCGGCTTGACTCATTCCCGCAACCCGCGGTGCGATGCGTCGTGACGAGGCATGACGGGTGGCGGAGGAGGAGCGCACGTGGATGTCCCTCTTGTTCTCTTGCTCATACATGTGGGGAAAGAACCTCCCTTATAAAGAGGTCCAACTCCCTCTAAACTAGCAATGTGGGACTAAACTTTAGTTCCACCTTTTGCCTTGCATGAATGGGCTGCATGTGCCGCTAGGATTTATTAGGATTTTTTGAAACAGCTATTGGGCTGGCCCATAATAGACAAAATTCCAGCAATCCCCCACCAGATCCCAGAGGCACACAAAATTTGCCTTTGGTTCCAAAACACTGTTTTATATACCAGTACTACAGTGGAGACTGTTAAGTTGAACTTCCACCTAGAACTCTATGCTACACTAGTAAGCAACTTGAACAGTGGATTGGGCCTTGAACTGCAAGTTTTCTGCAAATCTAGCTTCACACAAAGCCTTGACCAATACGTGGCTACCGTGGGTCTTCCCCGCGGGTGGAGCTTATGTGTCATACTCCGAGACCTTTCATGAGTTCACTAGAGAAAACCCTACTCTCATAGATTGCGACGTTTAACAATCAAACTCATATAGGTGCGTTCTTCAAAAGATGTTCTACAGGACAACATCTCCGCTTCAAAGAGCCTCTTAGAACACATTAAGTTATACGTCAACCTGCCATGCAGATTTAGGAGAGTACTTCTTCTTCATGGAGTGGTATTTTTTAATATAAGGCTACTCTCCTCCCAGTTGACCAATAGCTTGTCTTCCACATCTAATTCACGGGATCTCTGATCACAAAGAATAGGTTACCACTCTAACAACTCATATTGTGGGCCTCATACCCATCTCCCTCGATGCATTATTTATCACATTATGTGATAGACCCTTATTAAAACGATCTGCCAGATTTTTAGACGTTTGGATATAATCCAATGCAATAACCCCGGAGTTTCTCATTTTTCTGACAGACTTTAACCTTCTTTGAACGTGTCTTGATGACTTCATGTTATCCTTTCAGCTATTCACTTTCGTGATCACTGTTTGATTGTCGCAGTTCATAAGGATACCCGGTACAGGTTTCTCAACAACCGGCAAGTCATTCAAGAGCCAACGAAGCCAATCTGCTTCGACCGTAGCTGTATCTAGTGCTGTGAGTTCTGCTTCCGTTGTTGACCTCGTTAAGATGGTCTGCTTACAAGACTTCCAAGAAACAGCGCCACCTCCATGAGTGAATACATATCCGCTCGTGGCCTTTATCTCATCAGCATCTGAGATCCAGTTTGAGTCACTATACCCTTCAAGCACCTTTGGGTGCCCAGTGTAGTGAATTTCATAATTCGCAGTGCATTTCAAATAATGCAACACTCTCTCTAGACCTTTCAAATGCACATCTCCTGGTTTGGAGACAAACCGACTCATTTTGCTAACAACAAAAGAGATGTCAGGTCTTGTAGCACTAGCTAAGTACATAAGCGAGCCAATAATCTGAGAATATTTCAATTGGTCTCTAGCAATTCTTCGATTCTTTCGAAGCAACACACTAGCATCATATGGTGCTGGAGAGGGCTTGCAGTCACTGTAGCCAAAGCGACTCAAGATCTTTTCCACATAGTGAGATTGAAGCAATGTAATCCCACCATCATTGTCTCTCAACAACTTGATGTTTAGAATGACATCAGCCACTCCTAAATCCTTCATCTCAAAACACCGAGATAGAAGATCCTTGACATCCTTAATAACATTCAGATTTGTTCCAAAAATCAGTATGTCATCAACATACAAGCAAAGGATAACTCCCTCGCCCCCACCATGGCGATAGTACACACATTTGTCAGCTTCGTTCACAACAAAGCCTGCAGCTGTTAAAGTTCTTTCAAACTTCTCATGCCACTGTTTGGGTGCTTGCTTGAGTTCATACAAATACTTTATCAACTTGGCACACTTCCCCTTCCTGACCATCTATTATAAACCCATCTGGTTGTTCCATATAAATTTCCTCATCCAACTCTCCATTTAGGAAAGCAGTCTTAACATCCATTTGCTGAACGAGAAGACCATGTGAGGCAGCTAGTGAATTAGCAATTAATCTTACTTACCCTCTCGTTAGGGTTTCAACTCCTCTTGACGGCGGTGATTGTTTTCGCCCCCACATAGAGATCGTCCTCTCCCCCTCCCCTACCTCTATCGCCGGCGTCGATCGGGGTCCTCGGGGGCTCCGCTTCCTGGCGGTGGAACAGGGATCTCTGGGATCTTTCCGCCCGCGGTTCATCAACTCTCGTGCAAGAGAACTATGGCTGATGCTGCTTCTAGATCGGGCGGGTTCACGTCTGACTTCGAGGAAATGATGGAAGAGCTTGGCCTCAAGGAGGCCGATCTCCAAGATGTGGTGATCGAAGACGAGGAATTACCAGCGGAGGCGACCCGCTGGATGGCAATAGCTAGGGTTCACACGGATCGAACCTATAGCCAATACTGGTTTTTTAGGAACATGAGGGCGTCTTGGGACCTGGCCAAGGATGTGAAAATCAGACCGCTCGAGGACAATCTATACACGCTGCAGTTTGCATGCTTGGGAGACTGGGAACATGTGATGCAGGACGGGCCATGGTCGTTCAAGGGAAGGGCTGTGGTTTTGGAACCATATGACGGCTACACAAAACTTTCGACGATTGATCTCACCAGGATTGAGATATGGATTCAGATCCAAGACTTCCCTGATGGTTTCTTCTCAAAATCAAGGCTCTGTCTTCAACTGTGGGCGAATTCATATACGCCGAGCCAATGTCTCAGGATGTTACCAAACCCTTGAAGAATGCAGTGTCGTTGGTGGTGAAGAAGAAGGAAACAATGCACAGAGAGATATTCAGGGTGAAGTATGAACGACTACCAGATTGGTGTGCGGAGTGTGGTTATCTCGGACACCTCTATAAAGAGTGTGGGGATGGAGTTCATGCCCCCAAGGATCTGGTTTTCAAGGATATAAAAGCCTCCAGGTTCAAGGGACCAGGCAGAGGGCCAGGCGAAGGGAGAGGAGCGAATGAGGGCTCGGGATCTAGGGGTGGAAGAGGCAATGGCCGATCTGGCAGAGGCCAAGGTCGTGGATCCACATCTACATCAGTTAACGCACGGGAGACAGGCGAGAACAAACGAGACCAGGACATCTCAATGGAGGATATAGAAAGAAACAGGAAAAGGGGAGCCACGCTGGCGATATCAGACTCGTCACTTATGATGCCGGCTGCTCCAGAATCATCAACACAGCAACTGCTTCTGCTGCCACCTGAGATTCCAGCAAGCCCATCTGTGAAGAAGGAACCAAAGAGGAACAAAACCGACGTGATAACCAACGACAAAAACAGTAGGAGGACTAGTGGACCTAACAAAAACCTTCATGCGCGTTCTGGCGGGCCCCCAAAGGGGTCGCGCCAAGCACAATGACTCTATTATGTTGGAACTGTCGCGGGGCTGGCAAACCCGCGATAGTCCAGGAGCTTCGTGGCCTGACGAAGCAGTATGCCCCCTCTGTACTTTGCATCCTTGAAACTCAGAAAGAGGGTACGAGAGTTGAAAACATGGTTGGCTCGTTAGGTTTCAATAAAAGTTTTGCAGTTAGTAGCTCGGGTAGAAGTGGCGGCCTTGGAATCTTTTGGAACGATGAAATAAAGCTTGAAATTGTTCGGTACATGTACGCTTCGCTTATCCGGTGTTGCCCTGAGAACAAGATATGTGCAGCTCCTATCGGGATGTCGGCGCATCGGGCGGTCTTGCTGGTTTTGTTTTACCATTGTCGAAATGTCTTGTAAACCGGGATTCCGAGACTGATCAGGTCTTCCTGGGAGAAGGAATATCCTTCGTTGATCGCGAGAGCTTATCATGGGCTAAGTTGGGACACCCCTGCAGGGTATAAACTTTCGAGAGCCGTGCCCGCGGTTATGTGGCAGATGGGAATTTGTTGATGTCCGGTTGTAGATAACTTGACACCAGATCCGAATTAAAATGCATCAACCGTGTGTGTAGCCGTGATGGTCTCTTCTCGGCGGAGTCCGGGAAGTGAACACAGTTTCCGTGTTATGTTTGACGTAAGTTGGAGTTCAGGATCACTTCTTGATCATTACCAGTTGACGACCGTTCCTTTTGCTCTCTCCTCGCTCTGATTTGCGTATGTTAGCCACCATATCTTGCTTAGTCGCTGCTGCAACCTCACCACTTTACCCCTTCCTTTCCCTATTAAGCTTTGCTAGTCTTGATACCCATGGTAATGGGATTGCTGAGTCCTCATGGCTCACAGATTAATACAACAACAGTTGCAGGTACAGGTTATGCGATGATCTTGACGTGAGCGCGATGTTTGCTTGTTTTGGAGTTCTTCTTCTGCTTCTTCTTCAATCAGGGGATAGGTTCCAGGTCGGCAGCCTGGGCTAGCAGGGTGGATTTCGATTGAGCTTCTGTTTGTGTTTCATCTGTAGCCGGATGTTGATCTCATGTATGACGTATTGTTGTATTCGTGTGTCATTGTATGCCTTTTGTATGTATCCCTACCTAATTATGTAATTTTGATGTAATGATATCCACCTTGCAAAAGCGTTTCAATATGCGGGTCTATCCTTGGTGGGCCAGGTGTCTGCTAGTTATTCGCCGCCGTTGCCATGTCATGTGCTTGCGTGTTGCATTTTTCCATGTCATCATCTGCATTTCATATCATGTCATTATGTGCATCTCTTTTTGCATACGTGTTCGTTTCATGCATCCGAGCATTTTCCCCGTTGTCCGTTTTGCAATCCGGCACTCCTATGTCCTCCGGCGTCCCCTTTTTGTCTCTTGTGGTGAGCGGGTATTAAACGTTCTCGGAATGGACCGAGCTTTTCCAAGCGGCCTTGGTATAGCACCGGTAGACGGCCTGTCAAGTTTCGTGCCATTTGGAGATCGTTTGATACTCCAACGGTTAACCGGGTAACCGCAAAGGCCTCTTTTGTGTGCAGCCCAACACCCCCTCCAAAGTGGCCCAAAACCCATCAAACTCCCCTCCATGCTCTGGGTCGTTCGATCACGATCGTGTGGGCGAAAACCGCTCCTCATTTGGACTCTCCTAGCTCCCTCTACCTATAAATAAGCCCCTCCCCCGAAATTCGCGGATCAATCCCTGTCCAAACCCTAGCCCCGCTCCTCTCCGCCGCCGGACATGTCCGGATCGGACCGGACCTGTCCAGCCGTCGCCCGCCGGCGAACCAGGATCTGACACGTGTCACGCCGCCGCCCTCCTCTCTC
>NC_057810.1:97736571-97742048 GCF_018294505.1 Triticum aestivum
GCCAGAGTTCGCCTCTCCACCGTTGTGCGCGCCACCGCCTTGGCTCCGTGCTCCTCCGCCAGATCCGGAGTCCCCGTCCTTCCCAGCCTTCTCCCGCGCCTCCTCGCCGGAGCCCCTCGCCGGAACCGCCGCCGTCATCGCCGGAGTTGGGGGTGGATGAGATCCACCACCTCACCGAACCAAACGCGGCCGTCCCTTCCCTGGATCTCCTCGTCCCGCACGCCTCCGTCCCGGGTTGACTTTTTCCCCGAGGTGATTTTCTGCTAAGTCCCCGTATCATTTACATTATCATGCCATGTTCATTGCATCATAACTTGCAGCATACTGCTCCGTTTCGTGCGTGTAATATGTCAAATTGTTCTCCTCGACGAGTAATTCATTCCATTCCATTGCATCATTTTCATTTGAGCTCATGTTGATGCCCGAAATGATGTTGGAAGAGTGCATGTTGATGTTAATCTGCTGGAACTGTTATAACATGCTCATTTGTCATTTTTGCCATGTTTGATGTGTGCATACTATGAGGTTGATGTCTACATGTGTTTTTATCTATGCTATGCCATCTTTCTAGAGGTGTCATCCATGTATTTTTGTGAGTTGTGTGCTGAGTGCATCAAGCTTGTTAAGTAGGGTACTTGCTGTTGCTGTTTTCCTGACTGATTCTGTTATATTTTGTTGCTATGTAAACCTGCTGCCAAAAGTCATTATATGCATAATCTGGAGATGTTCACTAAGGATGTTTTGTTATACATGTCATTCTCTATCCTTTCATGCCCCTGGTTGCATTTATAGCCTGCTGTAGCTTGTTGTAATCTTGCTCCAAACTTGCTAAATAATGTTGCTGTCAGCCTGTTAACATTAAGTTCAGTTTGGCCATGTGTTTTGCTAGTGATCCATGCACCCTATGAACTTGTTCTTGCCATTCTTAGCTTCATAAACATGTATTTTTACTATTGGTTGCCTTGCCATGCCATGTATTGCTCTGTGGTGAGTGGTTCAAGTTCACCAACATGCCTACTTATTGTTGTTCCTGCCATGTATGAATCTGTCATATAACTTGCCATGTTTACATGGATGCCATCATTTCTTCTGATCCTTTTTGGCTCATGATCAGTAAGGGACTTTTGTTCTATGCATTTAGTAGATTCGTGCCATGCCTTTGTTTGCCATTTTAAGCTCCTGTAACATGTTGTTTGATAGCTCTAAACATTGCAACCTGATGTTATTTCCTGATAAGTCTGAAACTGTTATAATTTGCAATCTTCCCATGTCCTTTTGAGCATTTTCTATTCTTTTCTGGAGATAGCTCAGTGTTCATGTTTTGTTGTGCTTTACCTGTACTTCATTCTCATGCTTTTTGTTCTTATGTTGGGGTGCTGTAGCATATTGTTTTGATGCTTGCAATATGCCTAGTTGCTGTTATGGACAGATTGTTATGACTTGTATAGTGTATGTGTTGCACCGTTGCTCCGTTTTGAGTGTGCTCTATATGAATCTTGCTTGATTTTGCATGTAGCTTCATATTATCATGTTGCATCCTTGTTTTGAGGTGTTTGCTTGATGTTTGTATGCATTTTGCATCGATGCCATGTTTAACTTGTTTTGCTCATATCTTCTAGACCGTAGCTCCAAATCTAATGAACTTTATATGTAACTTGACTAGAATTTCGTGTAGATCCTCATGGTGCATCTTAACTTGCTGTTTAAAAACTTGAACATAATGTTTATTTAGTTCTGGACCAATTTAGAAACTTGCATATGAGGACTTACCGGAATTGTTATATGTTGTTCCCGGCCTCATTTGAACTTGCCTTGATGTGTTGTTCTTGTTTGCATCATATCTTGCCATGAGTAGCTTCATGTAGATTTGTCATGCATCATGCTTGTTATGCATCATGTCTTGTCTATGTGTGGTGTGTTTACCATGTTGTGTGCTTCTTCTCGATAGTTCCAGTTTCGTTGCGGTCGTGAGGATGCGTTCGTCTACGTGTGGTTCGTCTTCGTGGCTTCATCTTCTTCATGGACTCGTTCTTCTTCCTTGCGAGATTTCAGGCAAGATGACCGCTACCCTGGATCTCACTACTATCATTGCTATGCTAGTTGCTTCGTTCTATCGCTATGCTGCGCTACCTATCATTTGCTCTTCAAGCCTCGCAAATTGCCATGAACCTCTAACCTTTGACAACCTTCCTAGCAAGATGTTGTTTGGCTATGTTACCACTTTGCTCAGCCCCTCTTATAGCGTTGCTAGTTGCAGGTGAAGTTGAAGATTGCTCCATGGTGGACAGGGTTATGTTGGGATATCACAATATCTCTTATATTGTTAATGCATCTATATATTTGGTAAAGGGTGCACTACTAGGGAAAAGGCTAGCAGCAGCGCGGGTTTTAGATGTATCAGTAGCGCGAGTACCCGCGCTACTAATACGGTGCTACAGCTAACTCATAGCAGTAGCGCGTGTGCACCCGCGCTACTGCTACACAAGTGTAGCAGCAGCGCGGTTAGGGAAAGCTCGCTACAGCTAACTCATAGCAGTAGCGCGTGTGCACCCGCGCTATGTTACCGCTTTGCTCAGCCCGCTCTTTGGCTTGACGCGCTACTGCTATTGAGGCGGTGCTGCTAACTTTTGAACACTCGCTACTACTAATTTAAGTAGTTTTTTTGGCATGTTTGTTTTGTATTTGAACCGGCTTTGTAGAAGAATCTTTAGCACATAGAAATGTCATCATGATACACATACAAATGCTTGCGAGACCACAAATGTAATCATAGCATGTACATACAAATAGTCTCTTCATAATCATCATCCAACACAAAGTGATATCTTGTCATCATCTCGAAAATAGCAATACATGCAAGTCTCGAATACTTGCAACTACAACAACGTCATCCATCTAAAGAAAGGTATACGCAAGAAGTGCTATCACTATGAGTGAGAGCGGAACCATGCAGTACATGAGGTGGCGGTTACGAGTCCTCTCTCACGCTAGCGTGAACCTCAAGTAACTAGCTTCTCCTTCTTGTCTGCTTTTGAAGCCTTTATGGCTGGCGCCCGTGAACCCATTCACTTGCGCCTGACACTCATGCCACTCGTTGTACACCCCCGGAACCTTCCCTTTGTACATGACATAGCATTTCCATCTTGCCATCAAGAAACTAGGTACCTGTTAGAGATGCATATGTTCATGAAGAGGATGTACAATCATATATATGCAACAAAATATACTAGAGCAACACCAAAAAAGAAAGGTTAGCAACTAGATGCAACATATACAGTACGCAAATTAACTAACTAGAGGTACGCAGGTCATCGTACGCAAACTAACAAAGTAGCGTTACGCAAGTTTGGCAGGGACCGTGGACATCACAAAGTTTCATCGCTACAACAAGTATACAAGTTCAACCGACACATATCATCATCATCGGCATCATAAATCACTAGAAGTTCCATCCTTACATATCATCGAGGATGAACCCTAGCTTCTTGAACGGCATGCGGTCTAGACATTGCATGCCTATGCGAGTTCGGACGTCAGTTCGCGATATAGGGCCGTGGTGGAACATCCCCTTCTCATCGACGACTTCTTTCATGATGATCGTCGCAATGTCGCTTTGGATGCGAAAGAAGTCATCTCTAAGTTTATAATTCGTTTCTCCATGAGATTCTAGCCACTTGTGGATATGATCATCATTTCTGCTGTTAATGTGAAGCTTTTGGTGATCCGTGTTGAACTGAACATGAGATGGACGATGTAGAATCCATCCTTCTTGCTTGGTTTTGGGACATGGATGCAGGAGAAGTTAGTTTTATGCGCGAAACCCATCTTCTTGTTCCTTTGTTTCTTGATATGCACGTGGCCACCTCTAAAGCTGAAGCCTTGGAGAGCATCATCTAGAATATTCATTATGTGGGTGTAGTCCTTTTTCTCGTAGTCTCTGGAAGGGTCAAAATACACGGCGTGGGAGACTTGCGGGTAAAGAACGATAAGGACGGCGCGCCTGTTGCTCTGGGAAAAGACACCTCAAATTATTCCCCATATGAGAGAGAAGGAATGATTGAAATGTACGAAAGGGTTGTCCGGAACTGACTTACTTTGGATGATAAGGCACGAGGACAATTTCCCGGTCCTTATTCTGTACCATGAAGTTTTGGAGGTACTCCCTAGCAGTTTCACGCTCAAAGTCGTCGAGACTCAAGAAAGACTCATGCATGTAGTATGGATCCGCCACACAGATTTGCGAGACTTCTTCACTCTTCATGACGGAGCTCATATGTAGCGCAAAAAGGCGGACAATAGTAAAATCAAGCCGCCTTGTTAGAAACATCTCAAAGATATGGTCAAACCGCAGGAAGAACACCTCTGCGGGCCGTGTGTCGACGTAGCACTTCCCCTCAGGCACACGAGCCGCGTATGTCGGATATCCTGGATCCTTTGAGGCTAGTAGGCTTTTCTTAGTCGACATCACATGGTCGTGCAGTCTCCTGAGATCCCCTGATAGTGCCTCCAGTGGTTTCGGCGGTAGCATCGGCTCGCCCGTGAGATGGAACATGACCGCACCTTTCACGGGTACACGCTCTTCAGAATGCATCGTCTGGCTGCTGTGTGCTCTGGCTTGTTTGGAGGCAGTTACCTTCCCCGATCTCTTCCTCTCCTTTTTCTTGGGCACACCTTCCAGACCCTTCCTTAACCCCTGCCCAAGTGTTCCCGGGCTAAGTACTGTACGACCCTCGCGCCCGGCTAGTTGAGCCTGTGTTGAGGCAGCATCTTCAGGCGTGTCCTGTGAGGATTTCATGAAGAGAGACTTTTTGCAATCCATGGTACGGCCCTGCCCAGGCATATCATCCATATCCTCATTAGCAAGCTGATAGCCCGATTCGTCATATGGTTGACTCATCATATCTATGTCATAGTCATACGCGTTTGTATTGAGGTAATCCATAGGGTCGACCTCCGTCTCATCATCCATTCTCTGTTCTACAGGAGAAATTACATCAGCCAGTAGTAGTGCACTCCCTTCATCATGTCGTCCGCCGCTCTCACCCGGCACTACTACAGGAGCTGGTAATTGCGTAGGTGGGGTGGTGGTCTCCGCACATGCTTGTTGATGTGTGGTAGTTATTGGTGTGCTCTCGGCCGGCTCCAGACGAATAAGATTCTTTGGCCATAGCAGCACCCAACCCTTGCAGCGTCCAATCCGCGGCGGGATCTCGTCGTCCGCTCCCACATGCTGTACTGGAGGAGGCAAATCCTCGTGCCCCGATTTCACACTGGTCAAGCTAACCCTGAAGTGCCCAGCGGGGATCGGCTAGTTGTGGAATGTGCGTTGAGAGGGGTCCATTATCATCCCCTTTCCCACGTCCACCTTCTGGCCTTTGATCAAGTAGAGTATGGTGCATGGGGTTTCTTTCGCCTGCAAACACATATGTCTGTGGTGTAAAACAACCGAAAGGCAACAAAAATGGAATATTATCTAT
>NC_057810.1:97744052-97745192 GCF_018294505.1 Triticum aestivum
TGATCTTGTCCGTGTAAAAAACCTTTTTCTCCTTGTCCCACTTGTAGCGGGCCCTGATGAAGTCATGCTCCAAGGGGTTGGTGAACTTCGCGAAGGGGTCTGGGAGACCCGCGGCTTCACGTTCCGCGTCCTCCTTATCCCATATGGGCCTTTTACCAAGGTAGCCACGGCTTCCGAGGCGATGCGTCCCCGTGTTCCTTTGCTGAAGGCTTTTGAATTTCGTAGCCTTAGCCTTGGCTGCCTCGGTAGCGCAAGTGTCCTTGAACTTTTCGAACTCCTCTTCCGTAAGTGTCAGATTTTCCTCTAGAATCTTGGACAGGGGTTCATCAGCCTCAATAGCTCGTTTCACCCTCCCTTTCCAGGAGGCCAAATCATTGCTGAACATGCCCATGGCGTGATTGTTAATCTTTTTCATCTTCGGATCATCCCATGGTTGTTCTATGTTATCATCCCGGTCGGGGAACTTGAATCTCTTGTGCAGCTTCGTTAGGAGCAACTGCGTCAAATGTTCTTTACTCCTTAAGTCATCGTCGTTGATGCTCGCGCATTCCCGTAGGATGCATCCTACTTGGTTCCCATAGCACTTGCGAGGTTCTTTTGGCTCTAACGGCTCAAACTTGCCAGGTGCCATCTTTGTGATCACAAGTCGTCCAATCCCTAGTTTGTTAGGTTTTCGTATCCTCTGCTTCTTATGCTTCCTCTTTTCGGTATCGGCATCGGGGCCGGTACCTTCCCCGCCGGTACCTTCCCCACCGGTCTCGGCGCCGCCATCGGTGCCGGCGCCGTCGGTGCCGGCGCCGTCGGTGTCGATGTCGGCGTCAGTACCATCATCGAGGCCGACCTGCAAACCTTGCTTAGCAGTCAAATAGTCGAGGTACTCTTGTTCACCCTCATAATCCATCTCGTCTGCATCTTGGTCAGAAGGCCCAGTTTCTTCGTTGTTCGACATGTTTCCTATGATTAAGTGGCCTCATTTATTTCTAAAAGTATGAATAAATGAGAAATGACATAAAAAGAAATCTATGTCCCAGCACTCGATATGCCAACTATGTAGCTCAAATCATGCCTTCATTCACGGGAAATTTCGGCATGACCTTTGCTAAAAAATGAACATATCGAGTGCCTGAAATTCACCGAAAC